>NC_084892.1:14092500-14285000 GCF_958979055.1 Alnus glutinosa
ATAAAGTTTTAACTGCACATGGCAACTTGTAAGCAAATACTCAATTGCTGAGTTCTCATTCCCAATCGATTGCCAAGTTAGAAGGTCAAGTTGGACAGCTGGCAAATTCTTTTAATGAGAGAAAAGAAGGGAAGCTTTCCTCCCAACCAATAGCTAACCCTAAGGGACAATACATGGTAGATGGGAGTGCTTCCGGCAGCACCACCCATGAGCAAGTCCAAGCGGTTACAACCTTAAGGAGTGGAAGGACAGTGGATAATTAGGTTAGGCAGAAAGACACTGAAGAAGATGAATCCCGATTAAATCCAAAGTTACCCCTTGAGAATCCAAAAGAGAAGTTGAAAACCACTCCTGAGATACCTTATGAGCCTAGAGCTCCATTCCCTGAACGTCTTAAGGAGCCTCCTAGTGCTGTGAAGCAAGGAGAAAGATATCAAGAAATGATGGATGTTTTTAAAAAGGTACAGATCAATATACCATTTCTTGATGCTATCTGACAGATCCCACCTTATGCTAAGTTTCTAAAAGATTTGTGTACTCAAAAGCGTAAGATGAGGAAGCGTAGTCCAGAAAAAATTCTTTTGACCGAGCAAGTAAGTTCTTTGATACAACACACTGTAGCCCCAAAGTTAAGGATCCGAGTGCTCCCACTATTTCTTGTATTATTGGAGACCATACCATTGACAAGACACTCCTTGATTTAGGCGCATGTGTTAATTTGTTACCTTACTCAGTCTATGAGCAATTAGGACTAGGAAAGTTGAAGCCCACGACGGTTATCTTACAACTTGCAGACAGATCCGTAAAGAAACCCCGTGGTATAATTGAAGATGTAATCATTAGAGTGGACAGGTTTTACTTCCTAGTAGACTTCATTGTTCTAGATACAGAACCTGTCCTAGACCCCACAAGGCTTATCCCAGTCATCCTTGGACGCCCTTTCTTAGCTATGGCTAATGCGTACATAAATTGCAGGACCGGAGAGATGGAGATAACCTTTGGGAACATGACAGTAAAGCTAAACATTTTCAAGGCTTTTCAGCATCCGTCGGATACTAATGAGTGTTTCTTATTGGACATGATTGAAGAAACTGTTAAAGACACACTCCCCCACCTTTTGATTAAAGATCCATTGGAGGCTTGCCTATCTCACTTTGACTTTGAGGACTTTGATATTGAGCATTATGTTGGCGAAGTCAATTCATTACTTGACACTGCGGCTGCAACAGACTTTCCTTCTTGGAGAGTACCAAAGGAGCCGTTACCTAACACGTCAGGCATCCCTCCTATTCCTTCTCTGATCTCCCCACCAAAGCTTGAGCTTAAGCAGCTTCCTGCAACACTTAAGTATGTTTTCTTAGGTATAAATGATATTCTCCCAGTTATTATTGCATCTGATCTACAAGATGACCAAGAGAGTAATTTACTTGATGTTCTAAAGGAACACAAGGAAGCGATTGGTTGGAGTGTGGGAGATTTGAAAGGGATTGATCCCTCCATTTGCATGCATCGTATTCATTTAGAGGATAATGTTAAGCCCTCCAGGGAGGCACAGAGGAGATTGAATCCCAACATGAAGGAAGTAGTTATGAAAGAGGTGGTAAAATTGTTAGATGCAGGTATCATTTATCCCATCTCAGATAGTACATGGGTGAGTCCCATACAAGTGGTACCTAAGAAATCTGGTATCACTGTGGTTGAGAGTTCTTCTGGTGACCTAATTCCTCAACGCATGACCACTGGATGGCGTGTGTGCATAGATTATAGGAGACTCAATTCTACAACTAGGAAGGATCATTTTCCATTGCCATTTATTGATCAGATCCTAGAACGTCTTGCAGGCCAAAGTTATTATTGTTTCCTGGATGGTTATTCGGGATATAACCAAGTGGCCATTGATCCTCAAGATCAAGAGAAAACAACTTTTACCTGTCCCTTTGGTACCTTTGCTTATAAACGCATGCCCTTTGGATTATGTAATGCACCTGCAACATTTCAAAGGTGTATGATGTCTATCTTTTTGGATATGGTAGAAAAATTTCTTGAAGTGTTCATGGACGATTTTTCTGTCTTTGGACCCACATTTGATGAATGTCTCCATAACCTTTCACTCGTTCTTCAACGATGCAAGGAGACAAACTTGATATTAAGTTGGGAGAAGAGCCATTTTATGGTTCAAGAAGGGATTGTTCTGGGACATGTAGTGTCCAAAAGAGGTATAGAAGTAGACAAAGCTAAAGTGGATTTAATTTCTAAACTTCCACCGCCTACCACGATTAGGCAAATACGCTCATTTCTCGGACATGCCAGCTTTTATAGCCGTTTCATCAAGGATTTTAGCAAAATTTCACGACCCTTGTGCAACCTTCTTGCCAAGGGGACTTCGTTCAACTTTGATGAAGCATGTTTAGATGCATTCGAGACACTTCGCTCTCTTTTATCCTCAGCTCCGATTATGAAGACTCCCAATTGGTCTCTCCCTTTTGAGATCATGTGTGATGCATCCGACTATGCAGTGGGTGCTGTTTTAGGTCAACGTGAGGACAAGCTCCCTCACGCGATTTATTATGCTAGTAAGACTCTGTTAGAAGCACAAGCAAATTATACCACCACAAAGAAGGAGTTACTAGCAGTTGTTTTCGCCTTGGACAAATTTCGCTCTTATCTTTTAGGATCCAAGGTGATTGTATACTCTGATCATGCCGCGTTAAGGCATTTCATGGCCAAAATGGAAACGAAATCCCGTTTGATTCGATGGATACTCTTATTACAAGAGTTTGATTTAGAGATACGGGACAAGAAAGGATCTGATAATGTTGTCGCTGACTATCTTTCTCGTATATTTCTCGAGTCCTCTCTCATTCCAGTGCATGATTCCTTTTTGGATGAGCAACTGCTAGAGATCACACCTCAAGGAATACCTTGGTATGCTGACATAGTTAATTATCTTGCTACAGGTAAGGTCCCTTCTTATTGGTCTAAGCAAACTATGGAACATTTCTTCAAGCAGATCCGATCCTATTTTTGGGAGGATCCTGAACTTTTCAAGTACTGTGCTGATCAGATTATTCGCCGTTGTGTACCTCAAGGTGAAATTCATAGTATCCTTACGTTTTACCATACTCTGGGATGTGGAGGACATTTTAGTGCGCAAAAGACTGCGGCGAAGGTTTTGCAGAGTGGATTCTTCTAGCCATCCTTATTTAAGGATTCTTTCAAGTTTTGTAAGGAGTGTGATCGATGTCAACGCCTTGGAACAATGTCCCGAAGGGACATGATGCCTCTAAACCCCATCCTAATTGTGAAAATTTTTGATGTATGGGGGATAGACTTCATGGGACCCTTCCTGCCATCTTTCGGATTTGAGTATATTTTAGTAGCGGTGGACTATGTATCAAAATGGATAGAGGTTGTGGCAACCAAAACCAATGATCATAAAGTTGTTGTGAAGTTCATTCAGACAAATATTTTTAGTAGATTTGGTATGCCTCGAGCAATTATCGGTGACGGAGGAACACATTTTTGTAATAGATTCATAAAAACATTACTTGTCAAATACTCTGTCACTCATAAAGTTGCCACACCCTACTATCCTCAGACAAGTGGCCAAGTGGAATTATCTAATAGGGAGAAAGAGAATTTTAAAGAAAACGGTTCAGCCAGATCGCAAGGATTGGTCCTTGCGCCTCAATGATGCATTATGGGCCTACCATATAGCTTTCAAGACACCGATTGGCATGTCGCCATATCGGCTTGTTTATGGCAAGGCATGCCATCTCCCTGTAGAGTTAGAGCACAAGGCTTGGTGGGCAATTAAGACTTATAATTTTGATATGCAATCTGCAGGATCCCACAGAAGGTTACAATTGAGTGAGCTTGAAGAGTTGCGCAATGATGCTTATGAGAGTGCCCGGATGTACAAGGAAAGAACGGAAGCATTTCATGATAAACACATCCGGCCGAAGACTTTCGTTCCAGATCAAAAAGTATGGCTTTACAATTCTAGACTTAGCCTGTTTCCTGGTAAACTCCGTTCGAGATGGGATGGGCCCTTTATAGTCACATATGTATCCCCTTACGGAGCGGTTGAGTTAAAGGATCCCAAAACTGACCAATTTTTTAAGGTTAACGGTCAGAGATTAAAACCCTACATTCAGGGCATTGAGCATAACGAAGACGTGGAATCCGTTGATCTAACGGATCCCATCTACTTTTGATAATTAGAGCTTCATGTTATACATTATTTACCTAAGTATATTCGGTTGTATTTTTGTTTTGTTGTGCATATGTTTCATCACCCTTTATTTTCTTTTATATCATTTCTTTTTATTTTTCTTGTTTCTCTCTTTTCTAAGTGTCTGTACAAAAAAAGAAAAAAAAAAAGGTGGGTAAATTTCGATCGATCTCATTTCAAGTGGATCAATCTAGTTTCGATCACTCTCTTTATAAGTCGATCGATCGACATCGCCCAGTAGCCACATGACAGGGTTTTAAAACCCCCGTTCCCCCCCCCCCCCCCCATTCCCTCATTTCTTCCTTTCTTTTTCAAACACCCGAGAGCTGTGTTCTTCCTCCTCTTGGTACCTTTCTCCCAACCTTCCCATTTTCTCAATTTTTGATCTTTTTCACTCATTTCTTTTGCATTTAATCTCTTCCTCTTCCCTTTTCTTCCATTTCCCACCAATTCAAAGTTCAAAAATTTGCCTTCCTTGGTAAATTTATTTAGGCCCACCAAGTGTTCGTAAAAAGTCCTGAAAGAGTATTTTCCTTGGAAACTGCCCAACCTTCCTCCCCCGACAGTCCCGGTCACCCCGGTGAGTTCATACGAAGGGAATGGCAGCGACGCACTTTCAATGTCGAAACCCGTTTCGACATTGTCGGTGCTTTTCGAGAAAAAGAAGAAGTGAAGTGGGCATATCGCCAATTCCGGAAGCGCAACTTGTTGCCACTTTTGAAGCCCGCCAGTGATTTCTTCTACCCGCCGTTTGTCCGTGCCTTCTATCAGAATCTCACTTACGACACAGACAATTCGGCCTACTTGTCTTCCGTTGTTTTGGGCCAACATGTTTATGTGAGCATTGACGACATTGCCAATGCACTTGGATGCCCTACTACCGGCCCGAGAGACCGCTTTGGTGAGTACCCTCCACACTGTGATTTGCATTTCATTATTCGTGACATGTTTGGAGGGGCTTACAGCGATATTCGACGCACTTGTGTGAAGAGAGCACAATTGCCACCTCACCTATTACTCGTCGACTCGGTCTTAAAGAAGAATGTGTGTCCATTGGGGCAAAAGAGACAGAGGATAGGTGACGTTTTAGCTACTCTTTATGCTTTTGAGAAGAAGTATTGGGTGAGCATCCCAGAGCTAATTTGGAGGCAAATGCACAAGTCCTGGGAAGATATGATCGAGAAGAGGCTGTCGAGTGCTGCACAGAGACCACTTCCCTTTCCATGCCTCGTTACCAAGCTCATCATAGATAGTGGAATTCCTCTTCCAGAGCGGGCCAACTTAGATAGGAATATCCCCGTGTTCGGACTAGCTCAGTGGACGCAGAGTATTTCCCACATGCCCCAGTTCGGCGAGCCACAGGTCGACATAGAGGTCGATGATGCACGTGCATATGAGACACACGCGGGTGAGCAGTCATCTCCTGGGCAGGCTTCAAATCCGTCCTTTGTCACCGATTTCTCATTACTGCAGAGTCAGTTGGACACTTTAGCTAGAGAGATGCACGACACGCATACTGAGATGCGAGAGACTCGCACGGAGATCTTGGCTCGGCAGAGTGCTATAGAGGACATGTTACGTCAGATTCTAGGACGTCTTCCACCACCTTCGGAGGCCGCGCCATGAGTGTTGTTGGGCACCTATCTTTCTTTGTTTTGTTTTGATTATGACATGTATTTTTTATAGGCATTGTGTTTTCTTTTGGATATTTTATGTTTTGCACAATGTACTTTTAATATGTCATTTCGATGTAACAGACAGTGTTTTTGTTTCAACACTACCATTCGGAATGTGAAATGTTTCTTTCTTGTTTCTTTTTCTTTTGTATATTACTCTTGTTTTTAATTTTGCTCTTCAGGTTAACTGTTTCCACCCTCTAAGTTTGGGGGTATGCTCTAAGTCATACCTCCCCCGATCAGGTTTTCTTATATCCCTGCTCTTGTGCTTACGTTTGCTATACACATTGAGGACCATGTGTCCTTTAAGTTTGGGGGTATGGAGACACTTTTCTCATTTTGTCCATAATTTTTGTTTTAACATGTACATATTTTTATATTACTCCTTAGAATACGGTTGATTTATAATTATGAATTGCATTTCATTGACAAATTTAAGCTTTTGAACACATGATCATACAAGTAGAGACTCTAAGTGTGTTCACTCACCTTTGGCTATGAGAATGCATGTGTTGAAAAATTTGAAAATCACGAAATACATTGGCATTTTGCTTGTGGGGTATGATTTTATGTTATAAACCATACATAATTGTTTTGAGTGTCTTAGATGGAATTTGAATGTCTTATGGGATGGATGACTTGGGCATTATAATGGCATAGTTGGAATCTAAAAAAGAAAAAGAAAAAGAGCTTCATTGAGTAACTAGACTTCTTGCCTCATTAAGCAGTGAGTGTTCGTGTCAAAAGATGTAAGTAAATAAATATAATGGTTAGTTTGACTTCGTAGTTCCTTTTTACTTGAATTATTAAGCCCTTTGGGATGTTCTATATCTAGTGCCCTAAAGCTGTTCGGTTTGAGAGTCACTGGCCTAACACTTGTACATAGGTCAATTAGACGCTTAATGGAGTTAAGCATTGCACAACCATATTAATATTGTAAATAAAATTAAAACATTGCCTATGCCTTGGTTATTCCATCTTGTGAGGAATTTGAAGAAGTTTGAGACATTAGAAGCACATATATGTAGAAAATACTTTGAAGCCCCATAGTTATATGTTAATATCTGAGTGCATCGATTTGAACATATGATATCTTGTCCAGCCATTTGTGAGTGAGTAGACATGAATTCTCTAAATTGAGTGAGATGGGTTTGTTAGTTTAAGATTATTCATGAACAAGAGTCCATTATTGTGAAGATACTTCATTCTTAGGGTTAACATGTATATTTTGTAAAAAATGTTTGTAGGTAGCATTTCTGCTAAACCTTCACGAGACTTCACTCGTCCACTAGGGTAGCTTAGGGGTTTAAAAGGCTTATTGCACGTGCTAAATGCAATCTTGTTTCCCACGAAAGAGGATTTATAGTAGTTGTTTATATTTAATTTTTAAATTGTAATGCTAGGGACTAGCATTATGTAAGTTTGGGGGTGTGATAAGCGTTGAATGTTTACATTCAAAGCCCCTTAATTTACATATGTTAAAGCCTAAAATGTGTTGTTAAATAATGTGTTATTGTGTTTTAGTGTTTCATCTCTTTTTTAGGTCCTAATTGGAATCAAGAGCAAAAATCAGCAAAATTAAGCGTAAGATACATCAAGGCTAAGTTTGAAGATATTTGAGGTTAAAGTGCTCCTGCCAAGAAGAAGAAATCGATCAAGTACATTTGATCGATCGAAATTTCCTTGAGTGAAAAATCGATCGATCGATTCTTCAGTCGAACTTAAAGCGATCGATCTACATTCGATCGATCGAAATCTCCAAGGCAAAATAAATCGATCGATCGAATTCGAATATTTCTGAAAAGATCTTCAGATGTCGACAAATTTTTGTGTGGCCTAAAATCAACATCAAGTTGTGCGGTTCTAATCAGAAGTTGTCATCATTATTTTGTACGGCTGGGAGTGATTGTTTGAGGTGGATTTGTTGCATCAATTCCTCTATAAATAGAGGGTGGACGTGAGAGTTAAGAGATAGAGAGTTTTTAGTTGATAATTTTATTTTAGTTTTTGTGCATTCATGTGATGCACCATTTTCTTCATGTTTTCTAGAGAGCTTAGTTTTAAAGGTATGTTGATGTTGTAACTTATTTTAAATCCGTTTTTAGTAAAGTAAAGTTGGAATCTAATTGATGCAAGTATTCTTTACATTTTCCAGCAACTTCTTTCTTCTTCTTTCTCTTGTTTGTGTCATTTTATGTTTAAAACAACTCTGGAATCCTAAAATTCCAGGGTCTTTAGCTAGTTCTTTAATGCCTTTCTTATATTTTCTTTCCTTTAGTTCTTGTTTTTGATTATCCTTAGTTGTTAGGTTAGATTCCTTCATTAGATTAAATTGTTTTTCATATTGTTAGTGTCATTTGTAGTTCCTAGACCTCTTAGATAAACGGGTTCTTCTTCTCCTATAAGAGAATCCCATATCTCTATGAGTAGCTAATTTAGTTGTAGGGTATTGATGAACTCTTTCTAAGTGCCATGGTTTGATTGTGTTGTTCTTGGATTTCCATACAAGTGTAATGATTGCATAGCCTAAAGATGGTTATGTAATGGTGCTTATGACACAATTTATGTGAACTTGATAACTCATGCTAGAGAACACATATTACTCCACACTCTTTTAGTTTAATTATTGCTTAAATTCTTTTCAATTCTAGTGTAATTTTATGTGGAGATTATGTGTTAACTAAGATGGTTTATGCTTTTTCCATAGATGTGTATGTTTATTAAAAGGTCTTATAGTCCATACTAGGGAGCATGAATCATTCAACCCTAGATATTAGTTGAATGACTTTTGTATAAATAGATGGATTATCATTGTCTTTAACTAAAGTAATTTCATGTTGAGGTCGTCGTGTGATTGACAACCATTACGCGCTCGTATTACATTTGTGAAGGAAATCCGGGAGGAATATAGTATGCCATGTGTATGAGGATTGAGTGAAATCAATGCCATATACTTTATTTGTTCTTAAATCTCTCTATTTTACTTGTTTTAGCTTAGTGATAAAACTAAACAAATCATCTTTTTCATAATTAAATTAGGTAACGTCTTAAGTATTTCATAACTAAAACAACCCCCCAATCCTTGTGGTACGACACCCTCCTTAGTTCTATGTTGCAAAGTCCCGTACTATTGCGAGTGGTTAAAAATATTAAAATCCACGTAGTTGTGAAAACCGATAAATTGCAAAACCAAAATTCTTATTTTTAATCATCGGTTGGATCGCTACCAATAGAGTTGTTTGAATCTAGTACGACAAGTTTTCAAGTTGATCATCGTAGTCTTGTGGTGATTAGTTTATTTCTTGTGGGGTATTACATTATTTTGCTTTTGAGGAGAAAGTGATGGAATGGATTGATTGGGCATCCGAATGATCGGGGCAAGAATCTTTTGTTCTGTCAAACCCAGTGAGAATGATGCGGGCTAGTTTTATCAATTTTTTGTTAGACCTGTTTTACTTAAAAATCCTACCTTTTGATTCTGATATTGGATTGAGACAAACTTGGCGGCGTTGGAAAGTTTATTCAAAGGTTACAATTTTGCATTTCATGTAAATTTTGTAATTCTAACATTTACTAGGTAAAAGTTGTTGTTTTGTATTATTTGTACCGCAAAGTGTTTTTATTCTTATTTTTATTTTTTTCAATTATTTTTTAGGTTTTCGGATTTAGGCTCTATATAAGCATATTAAGATGGCTTTAGCCTCTGGTTTATGTATTTTTATCAGTTTATCAATATAAAACACTCAATGAGTGATTTTATATCCCTTTTGTCTCGATTCCTTAATAGAATTTTGGTTTCAAAAGAATTGTGATTCTATTGTTGTTTGTTATTGCAAACCCACTACGCCACCTTACATCAGACACTCAAGCCATGAGGAGAGGATGAGATTACTTTTGTGGGTTTACAAGTAAGATCCCTACTCCGTGTTTTGTAAGCTGTTCAAACCGAAAAGCTCCTTGTGAACGGAGACCAAGCATTTTTAGCTTTCGTTGTTGAACCCTCTAAGAAGGTAGATAAGGATTTGCGAGAAATCCCATTGGTGCGAGATTTTTTGCACGTCTTCTCAACGAAATTATAGGATGACATCAGCAGAGTTAAAGGAGTTGAAGATCCAATTAGAGGAATTATAGAATAAGGGTTGCATTTGCACGAGTTCGTACCATGGAGAGCACCGGTGTTGTTCGTTAAGAATAAAGATGGGTCGATGAGGATGTGTATCGACTGCCAAGAGTTGAACAAGGTCACTATCAATAACAAGTGTCCTCTGCCAAGCATTGATGATTTGCTAGATTAGTGTATAAGTTTGTCTTTGTAAAACTTTTTTTTTTTATCCGTCATTTATCTTTCTAATAATGGGTGTAAGACTAATACTATTTTTCATAACCATTTATCAAATTCATTTCCTATTGATTAATGTAGCGTATTTGAAGTTGCTTTTGTTTTATATGTTTTTATTTTTATTTTTAAATGTCTAATATGGATTTCTTTTAAGAGGTTTTTCTTTCGTTTATTACTTTCATTTTATATTAGTTAGCGAAGCGATTTTATTTATTTATTTCCAAATATTTGACTTGAAAAGTTAATATCAATTTTGAGAAGATAAAAAATGGCCATAGCAGGCTCTTTATGTACGGACGAGACATCCACGTGGACCGCACATGCGTCTTGTCGATGCTCCAAGACATGAAGCCCTGGGTTCAGAAGCCCTGGGTTCAGAGCATGGCAAGAAGATGCTGAAACTGGCGATTGAGTGCGTGCTGAGAAACTCAAAGGGAATTATACCATCATCACCATCATCACCATCATTGATAAGATGTATGATGCGGAAGGATTTGTGCACCAGAACCCATACAGAGGCCACAACGGAGAGGGCGGAATGCGTGGTAATAGGGGCCGGTGTGGTGGGACTAGCAGTGGCCAGAGAGCTTACTCTCAGAGGCAGAGAAGTACTGGTTCTCGATTCGGCCCCCACCTTCGGCACCGGCACTAGCTCTCGCAACAGCGAAGTCATCCACGCCGGCATCTACTATCATCCTCATTCTCTCAAGGTCTCTCCTCTTCTCTCTCTCTTTACTTGCTCCTACAATCCAGGCCCAAACTTTATCGACTGGAATTTTGAATTTCGGATAGAGTTTGGAATTTTGATCATCCAAACTCTATCAAGACCAACCGGGTGCCTTTGTATTAGATTTTTTTTTTTTTTCCCTGTGGTACTGTTAATAAACCCTGTTTCGGTCTAACTAGGAAGAGATGTAATATCGTGTACATGTTACTTACTAGTACTTTCTAGATAAACGAGGTTTTACCACTGAGATTATGGGAAGCAGAGGTGGAGAAAAGATGGCTTTTTAGATTCTTGCACATATGTTGGGACTTTGGATGATCCCCGAATTTGATTTTCTGTTTTTTCTGGTTTTGCAAAAACAGCACTCAGCCTAGCCTTGTCTTCGCTCTGTTTATATGAGAAACTGTAATGAACCTCTTTAATTTTCGTATGGAATTGATGTAATATGGGTTGTAGAAATGTATTTGTGAAATTGTATGAATAAAATTGATGAAGGGGGTGACTGATTCGAGATAGTCAATCTTTAAGAAGAAGAAAGATAGGAAAGGAGAAAGGATTCTGTATTATTCATCAAAGATAGCTTGTACAATATACTTTTGGAGTTTTATACCATTGAACTAAAATCTAACAAACTACTGAAATGGGCCTAATTACTCAACTAACTACTGAAATAGGTTTAACTATTCAACTTACCTAACTATAGTAAATGGACTACACTTGCAATAAAATGGTCAGCCAAACTACTCATATCATATCATATCAAGTCATACCCGTTAGATATCCCACCCTTTCAAAGCACCTTGTCCACAAGGTACAGTTTGAACGAATCTGCTTAATCATCCCAATGAATATTCAGTCCAGCCCAGCACAGCCCATTAACAAAAGAAAAAAAAATCCAGTTCAACTGCCAAATCATTCAACCGATTAGCACTACATCAGCTTTATTAGAGGACCTGTCTTGCACTCACCCTTTCCCATTTCTCATGCCTCATTTGCCACAATTCTGCCACCCACTAATATGCCTCTTTTACTTTTTCATTTCCAAAGTTCTGCCAACAACCATTAACTCCGTGAACCCAACGTCAAGAAGTCAAAGAAATCATTCGGACATGTTAGAAGAGTTATTAGGGTTTGTAATCATTAGGGTTTATGGGTATTTTGGTTATTGTTATATTTCTCTAAACCTATATAATAAGATGTGTGTGGTAGGCTACGTAATATTGTAACAAGTAGAATAACACACTAATGTGCCTTCACCTTTTGTGTCTAAACCGTTCATACAAACTACAACATGGTATCAAAGCCTGACGCCGGAACAGAATAGCGATTATTCTGTAGGCTAACCAACAGGTAGTTTGCAAGGAAGAAAACAGGAAAATTACCCCAAAGAAAACAGAGATAAACTCTGAATTTGATAAAATTATCAATAATCAACAACTATCGGAAAACGCCCACAAGCCGGGCTAATATAGCTGAAAAATTACCAAAAATAGCAAAATCCCGAAAAGCCTAATAAATCTCCTAAGGCTTGAAATAAATACAAATAAGCATATTATGGAAATACTTGGTGCCAAAGAATATCTCCAAATTAATGGGAAATACTTGGTACCAAAGAATTACCATATTAGAGAAAATATAATAACTATAATATTACTTGACGACAACGTAAATATAAATATGGAAATTCTTTAAAAGATAAATCAAGAGATTTGTCGATAGTCTCTTCTTTCCTTCTTGGTCTTTCTCTTGATGGATGTTGACAACTCGGTAGAAAATATCTTCTAAATCACAATTGCCAAAGGTCTCTTTTTTCCTTCTTGAGTAGTTGACCCTTTCCTTTCTTACCTAAGCTAAATGAATCTCATCGCCACATCATAGACCAATTAATTCTATAGTTGTATCTGATTTCCTCCTACATCAGTCTCACCGAGTTGGAAAGAATTCGTCCTCGAATTCGAATCTTCTTTACCTCGATCTTTTGGATGGCCGATCAATTCATTCCATCTCGTATTTTTCAATACCAAAGTAACTTGAAACCAGAAGATAAATAAGTTGCAACCCATCACAACGACTAGTCTCACATAAAATGGAAATAAATCAATCTTCTCACGTCTTTCATTTATTTTTTCCAATTCACGCTCCATAAAAGTCTTCAAAGAATTATCAATTCTTTCTTGACCACAAAAATTAAAATTGTCAGCTAACACGCCAAAACCAATATCCAACTTATTACTAAGGGAATTTGATAGAAATCTTTCAATCCCAATGAAATCAACATAACTAATTTCCTTATTACTCCACTGAAATCCCTCGTTATGTGGACTTTCATCAAACACATGGTAATCATTATTTTCTTCAATAAATCTTATTTCATCAACCAAAAAACTTACCTCATTCAATAAATTCTCTTCGTCAGGATATATGTCGTCACAAATTATTGGAGAGGCCCAATCTAAATCTACTATAGATTTTTTTTCTTGATCATATGACAAAGAATCTCCCATAAGATCTTCATTCATGATATCAATATCATAAATTGGTGGAGAATCCCAATCTACGAATCCTTGTGAAGGATCTTCAACATCTTCATGTTCAACATCATCATGAACATCTCCATGTATGAACTCCTCATCAACGAACTCGTCTTCTTGGAACTCTTCATCAACAAATTCTTCATCCCGACCACGCTGTTCCCGGTATGGAGCAGGATTGTGATACGGGTTGTCGAAGGTGGAATCGGAATCGGAGTTCATCTCACGATTGCCGACTTCCTGCACCGCAAGGCGCTGGGCTAATTCTGCAACTTGCCTCTGCAAATCCTCAATCATCACATCCTGAACGCTGCGATCACGGTGCGGAGCTTCCTCATTCGGAACCTGCTCACGACGACCACCATGACCACGACCACCATCCATCGAAACTGATGAAGAACTCGTCTCAGGAAAGTGCTGAAGCTCTGATACCAATTGACGCCGGAACAGAATAGCGATTATTCTGTAGGCTAACCAACAGGTAGTTTGCAAGGAAGAAAACAGGAAAATTACCCCAAAGAAAACAGAGATAAACTCTGAATTTGATAAAATTATCAATAATCAACAACTATCGGAAAACGCCCACAAGCCGGGCTAATATAGCTGAAAAATTACCAAAAATAGCAAAATCCCGAAAAGCCTAATAAATCTCCTAAGGCTTGAAATAAATACAAATAAGCATATTATGGAAATACTTGGTGCCAAAGAATATCTCCAAATTAATGGGAAATACTTGGTACCAAAGAATTACCATATTAGAGAAAATATAATAATTATAATATTACTTGACGACAACGTAAATATAAATATGGAAAGTCTTTAAAAGATAAATCAAGAGATTTGTCGATAGTCTCTTCTTTCCTTCTTGGTCTTTCTCTTGATGGATGTTGACAACTCGGTAGAAAATATCTTCTAAATCACAATTGCCAAAGGTCTCTTTTTTCCTTCTTGAGTAGTTGACCCTTTCCTTTCTTACCTAAGCTAAATGAATCTCATCGCCACATCATAGACCAATTAATTCTATAGTTGTATCTGATTTCCTCCTGCATCAAAGCCTTAGGGTTTAGATCCTTGGTCCCTTTGCTTGTAGTTTAGGTTTTTCTCTATTTTTGTTTTTCTCTCTAATCGCTTTTTTTGATGAATAATAATATTTTTATTAAAAATCGTAAATTCCTCGTACACAAAGAATATACAAGAGAACCAAGAGTACCAAATTACTAGCTGGTACTACAATTTAGAAAAACAAATCAGATCTACCAAATTCCATGATGGGAAGTTAGGAACATGAACAATGGCCCAAACCAAAAGAGATCTCAGGAAGGAGGATTTAAGAAACACATTGGTCTCGCTATCCTTAAAGAGCCGGCACTTCCTTTCTCTCCAAATACTCCACAATAAGAAGGTGAGAATAACTTTCCAAATAGCTTTTCAAGGATGTCCATACCCAAGAAATTTCTAACAATGGAGAAGCTGAAGTACGTTACTAGGCGTGACCCAAAAGACCCCAAATCTGTTAAGAACTAAGTGCCAGATGTCAACGGCATACTCACAATGAAGGAGAAGATGATTAATAGTTTCCTTATCCTTCTTACAAAGGCAACACTGGTTAATCAGCTAAAAACCCCGCCCTTCTAAGATTGTTCACCGTGAGGATTCTACCCAAAGCCGTAACCCAGAGGAAGAAAGTAATGCGCGGAGGGGCCTTCACCTTCCAAATGCTTTTCCAGGGGAACGAACTAAGCTCTTCATTGCCAAGCGAAGTTAACATAGCATAATAGCTCTTCACTGCAAAAAAAAAAAAAAAGAAAAAAGAAAAAAAGAAAGAAAGAGAAGCTCTTCACTACAAAGCCATTGCGGCTTGAAGGAGTCCATACCATGCTATCCATTACTCCCGGAAAGGGGTTCATAGAGTATAAAAGAGTGAGAAAAGAATTCAGCAATTCAATTTTCCAATCATGAACATCTTTTTTTTTTTTTTTGATAAGTAATATGATCTCATTAAAAAGCGCAGAGGGGCGCAACCATAGTACACATAAAGTATACAAAAGTGTCCCTAATCAGAGGAAACAAAAGAACATGAATGTAAAAACTCAGCAAACATAAGACGACTCGGGCTATGAACTGAGACCCATACAAATAGCGTATTAAGCACATTTTGACACAAGTCCAAAACCGGTAATTCCACATCTTCAAATAGCCTTTCATCCCTCTCACGCCAAAGACCCCACATAACACACAAGGGAACCTGCTGCCAAATTTGCTGAACTTGACCACGACCCAACGAAGTGCCCCAGCTACTCAACAAATCCAGCACTCTTCTTGGCATGACCCACTCCACCCCGAACAAACTATAGAAAAAACTCCAAACAGCTCGTGCCACATCACAGTGAAGTAAAAGGTGATCAATGGATTCCCCATTCTTGCACATACAACACCACTCAACCACCACTATATGACGCCTACGCAAGTTGTTATGTGTCAAGATCTTTCCTAATGCCGCCTTCCACACAAAAAACAACACCCGCTTCGGAGCCTTAACACGCCAAATACTCTTCCAAGGAAAAAAGACGACCTCTTGACTAGCTGAGGCTCTATATAACCCAATCATGAACATCTCGAATGAAGTTAAGATTCCAAAGGGTGTGGGGACTGGAGCAATCCATGTAATCTGAAACCAAAGCCTCCTTGTTACGAGCTAAGGGGAAAAGAATTCTGGGAAAGAACATTTTAGAGCACTATCACCACACCAAATATCATGCCAGAAACGAATGTGAAGGCCATCCCCAACCTTATAGGTAACAAATTGGAAAAAGCTCCCCAATTTTTTCTAATATACCTCCAAAAACTCACCCCACAAGTACCTTGCGCTTCCTCTGAGCACCACTCCCCTCTCTGGATCCCGTACTTCGAAGCAATCACATGTTTAGTCTTGTTGGTAGCACTGCCCATGTGGGCTCTGTTATATCTAGCCCATACGAGCAGTCCCTTAATAGAGCTCTAAAAGCGTTGTTTGTTGTGAGACTCTGGTGAAAAAAAAAAAAAGGGTTTGCCGTGTGTCTTCACTGTGGTTCTCAGTGGTTGGCTATGGTGCAGTAATCTTTGGCGGTGTTTGTGACGGTGGTGGTTGTCGGTTGGCCCTTCGGAGTTTGTAGTAGGTGTTGTCGACGAGTTCTGAGTTTCCGACCGGCCCTGGTGTTTTGTGGTGAGATCCGATCAACTCTTGGTTGTTTGTTGTTGGTTTATGAGATTCGACTGGCCTTGGTGTTTTTCAGTGAGATCTGATCAGCCTTGGTGTTTTGCAGTGGTTTTTGACTGGTTATTGGTGTTTTCTGACAATATTCTACTGGCCTTGGTGTCTTATGATGAGATTCGACTGGCCTTGGTGTTTTGCGGTGAAATCCAATCAATTCTTGGTGTTTTGCGGTGAGATCCGACTAGCCTTGGTGTTTTGTGGTGGGTTCCAACCAGTCCTTGGTGTTTTCCGGCAAGATCCTACCGCCCTTGGTGTTTTGTGGTGAGATCTGACCGCCTGTTCCAGTTTTCTGGCGTGTTTTCGGCCGGCATTTAAGTTTTAGTGGATTTGCTTGTTATTTTTTATTTTTAGAAGTCTTGTATTGTGTGCTCCAAGCTGTTCCATCTTCAGG
This sequence comes from Alnus glutinosa, assembly GCF_958979055.1. Lineage (NCBI taxonomy): Eukaryota > Viridiplantae > Streptophyta > Magnoliopsida > Fagales > Betulaceae > Alnus > Alnus glutinosa. The sequence goes on from NC_084892.1 coordinate 14,109,652, forward strand.
GAGAGTGTTAGAGTATGTTTTTCTAGCTGTTTTTCGTTTGCGTGTTTCTTTCAAGCTGAGCTTATATGATATATATGCTCCAGCTTGAGGGGGGAGTGTTAGAAGAGTTATTAGGGTTTGTGAGTCAATGGGTTTGTGGGTATTTTATTCATTGTTATATTTCCCTAAACCTATATTATAAGATGTGTGTGGTAGTAGGAGGCGAGACAGGGGCCATATTACGCGAGAATTGCAGAGGAAAGTTGAGGTCTATTCTGCTGGATAGAGACGAGATTGCGTGGTTGGTTCGCATCTTTGAGGAACTGGTGGAGGTGGAAGACTCTCGGGTCTTCTGGGATCAAGGTCGCCCTGGTTTTCCACAGATCATTGCTCAACGATGTTTCAATCGACACGGAAGTTTCCTGTTGGTTGAGGAATATGATGGTCGAAGGAAAAGCGGGGTGGTTCTAGTTCCAGAAGGAAGAAGAGGTGAAGGATGGGATCTTTTTGGCGCGGCCCTTCGTTGGGTGAACGAGTTTTTCAGAAAAGGAGCTACTATGGGGAAGGCACGGCCTGTGGTTCAGGCGGTGAGGGGAAGGAGGACCTTTGCCTAGGTCTTGAAGAGGAACTCAGTATCGGTTCATACCCTAGCTCCAGCTCCAGTTCCTGGGGTCAGAAGGGAGAAGATGATGAAGAATTCCTACCCTACGGTGAAGAGTTCTACAGCCAGGCATGGACCAACAGTCTTTGCGCAGGAAGGGTGTCCAACGGAAAAGATGCACACTGGCACAAGCAAACTGTCAAGGGTAGGGTGGATATTGACACTCTCCCACACTTCGGTGAAAGTATCGTGATTTCAAACCTAAAAGAGACGTTGTTGAAGCTCAAAGAGGATGTGGACCAGTGCTTGAAGAGGCTGGGCTCAGCTGAAATTGGGCTTATGGGATGGGATCAGGCTAAGCCTCACAAGCCCATTACTGGAGGAAAATTACAAGCCGGTCAAGACGTCTCCAAGCCCAAGCCTAAGTGGATGAAGAAGGCCGATACCAAAGGAAAGGCCGTTGTTACGGAGAACCAAGTCGGTGGTGGGTTGGCCCTTTGGTTGGATGGCTCGGAAACAAGCAAGACGGATGACCTAGGAGCATCGACGTCATCCGGGCCGGTAGGGAGCTCTTTCTCGGCGAGCGGGCCTGAGGGTAACCGCTCTGAAGCTTTTCTCCTTTCCGGTGGTCAGAAGCAAACGACACCGGTTTGTGCTAAGTGGTTCCAATCAGTGGTCGAGGCGGAGGATGTCGCAGCTCAGACCGACTTCGGGGCTGAGAGGAGTCAGAGGGCGACGGGGATGCAATTTCCGGTGGCCACTTTGACCGATTTCAGGGCTGAGAGGATTCAGAGGGCGCCGGTGATGCGTTTTCCGGCAATAGGAGTGAAAATTTCGGGGCCATGGTCGTTGGGCTTGGACGTTGCGGATGCTGGATTTGGTTCTTCAGTGTCTTGGCAGCACGGGTTGAAGAGGCCGCTGATCTCTCCTCAGGTGAACCGGCCAAGGCAGCATGCAGTCTGTACCAGATGCTCTGAATTGGCTGAGGTTCAGGAGGATACTCGGGGTCTTGAAGAAGCTGGAAGTAGGAAGGAATTGAGTATTGCTGAAGAGGGGGCAGGAGCGTTGACTGTAGCGGAGGAGGTGGGAGGTGCTGCTGATTTGGGTACACTGCCTCCCCTTTATTCATATTCTCCAACATCAGGGGGCTTTTCGGGGTATTCTGATTGGGTTATTCAGTGTGCAAATGAAATTTATCCCATTGTGGGAATTTCATTTGAAGGTCACAAGCTACAACTGTTGGCACTCTTAACATTTCTTGAGGGGGAACGACGTTTAGAAGCGATGGGTGAGCGGTCTAGTATTGCGGAGAAAGGTAAGAGGGAGGTCAAGAATCTGAAGAGTGCAATCAATTACGATGCTAGAAGCGCTTCTTCCAGACGCTGGAATAGGAAGGCAAGGGGGGACCAAGTTGTGTTATGAAGCCAAGAATCCTTTCTTGGAATGTGAGGGGGCTGAACAAGAGGAGAAAACGACTTAGGATTAGTAACCTGCTAAGAGATTGGAAGGCGGATGTTATTTGTTTTCAAGAAACTAAGCTTAAAAGTCTCTCTCGTAGTGTTTTGCGCAGCTTATGGAGATGCAACCATTTTGACTGGTGTTCTTTAGACTCCAGTGGGGCCTCTGGGGGCATTCTCATTATGTGTGACACAAGGGTGGTGGAGATGGTCGAGAAGTGTGTGGGGGAATTCACTCTCACAGTCTCCTTCAAGAACGTTGCGGATAATTTTGTATGGGCCTTCGCAGGGGTTTGTGGCCTGAATTCTGGGTTCGATCGAAGACGTCTTTGGGATGAGTTGGCTGGTTTGTGTAGTTGGTGGAGTCTGTCGTGGTGTATAGGGGGAGACTTCAATGTTACACGCTTTCCGAGTGAAAGATCTGGTGACGTTCGTCTTTGCTCGGCTATGATTGAGTTTTCGAATTTTATTGCAGACCAAAGACTCGTAGATCTCCCCCTAGCTGGAGGCACCTCTACTTGGTCGATTGCTCATGATCCTCCCATGTGGTCAAGGATTGACCGCTTTCTAGTGTCACATGATTGGGAAGCCCGGTTTCCTTTGGTTTCGCAAAAGAGGCTTTCTCGCCTTATTTCGGACCATTTTCCGATACTTTTGGATTGCGGCGATGTTTCTAGAGGGAGAAGGCCTTTTAAGTTTGAAAACATGTGGCTCAAGGAAGAAGGGTTCGTGGGTTTGGTGAAACAGTGGTGGGATTCTTACTCGTTCCAAGGTTCGTCTAGCTTTGTTCTAGCGTGTAAGCTGAAGGCTTTGAAGTAGGTTTTGAAGAAATGGAACGATGAGGTGTTTGGCAACATAGAGCAAAACAAGAGGAAGCTGACGGAAGGTATTCAGGCTTTCGATGCTATTGAAGAAAGAAGGGCATTAGGGGAAGAGGAGATCTTGAGAAAGGCTGAGACTGTCAGGGAGCTAGAGAAGTGTTCTCTTTTGGAGGAGGTGAGTTGGAGGCAGAAATCTAGGATGCTGTGGTTAAAGGAAGGGGATAAGTGCACTAAATTCTTCCATTCTATAGCCAATTCCAATAGAAGGTACAATTCTTTGAACTCCTTAGTGATAGGGGACTCTCTATCCTTTGATCAGTCAGAAATCGGTGTGCACATCGTCAAGTTCTATAAGAAGCTGTTTACAGAGCAGTGCAGGTGGAGGCCGTCAGTTGAGGGTATCTCCTTTGATTCTATTCTAGAGTCTGAGGCCAGTTGGATGGAGAGAGCTTTTGAGGGGGAGGAGGTCAGGAATGTAGTTTCAGCAATGGAAGGAGATAAGGCGCCAGGTCCTGATGGCTTTTCTATGGCCTTCTTCAAAGAGTGTTGGGATGTTTTAAGGAGGGACATTATGGAGGTGTTTCGGGAGTTTTTTATCGGGGGTTCTTTTGAAAAGAGCCTCAATACTTCGTTCATTTCTCTTATCCCGAAGATTCCAGGTGCTAACGATTTAAAAGACTTTCGACCTATTAGTCTTGTGGGTGGAGTTTACAAAATCATTGCCAAAGTTCTAGCAAATAGACTTAAGACGGTTTTGGAAAAGGTTATTTCTAAATCTCAAAGCGCCTTTGTCAAGGGGAGACAAATTTTGGACCCAATACTTATTGCTAATGAATGTCTGGATAGTAGATTAAGATCTGGGGAGCCTGGAGTCATGTGCAAAATGGATCTAGAAAAAGCTTATGATCATGTTAATTGGGATTTTCTCTTGTTTGTATTGAGGAGATGTGGATTTGGGGAAAAATGGTGCTCTTGGATAAAACATTGTATATCCTCTGTGAGATTCTCAGTGATGGTTAATGGCTCTCCTAATGGATTCTTCAGCAGTTCTCGTGGGTTGAGACAGGGGGATCCTCTCTCACCCTTGTTGTTTGTTTTTGTGATGGAGGCATTGAGCCGAATGATTTCAGCTGCGGTAGGAGGGGGCTTACTCGAAGGATTTAGTGTGGGTAATGTCTCATTCTCACACTTGTTATTTGCAGATGATACTTTGATTTTCTGCAATGCTCGCCATGCTCAGTTGCGTTATCTTAGAAGCCTCTTTCTTCTGTTTGAAGCTGCTTCGGGCTTGAAGGTTAATTTGGCCAAGTCAGCTTTAATTCCTGTGGGAGACGTAGTTCAAGTGGAAGGTCTTGCCGATATTTTAGGGTGTGGGGTTGCCAATCTACCGGTGAAGTATCTAGGCCTTCCGTTGGGGGCTTCCTACAAATCTATTCATATCTGGGATGGTGTTATTGAGAAGGTTGAACGTCGGTTGGCCAGCTGAAAAAGGTTATACCTTTCCAAGGGAGGTAGAGTTACCCTCATCAGGAGTACTCTTTCCAACTTGCCCACGTATTTTTTGTCTCTTTTTCCTATCCTGGCAAGTGTAGGTGCTCGTATTGAGAAGCTACAACGAGACTTCCTTTGGGGAGGAATTGGTGATGAGTTCAAGTATCATTTGGTGAAATGGTCTAAAGTGTGCACTCCAGTTTCAGAAGGCGGGTTGGATATTAGAAATCTGGTGGTGTTTAACAAGGCTCTATTAGGCAAATGGCTGTGGCGTTATGGGATTGAGAGGGAAGCTTGGTGGAGAATAGCGGTGGATTCCAAGTTTGGAAGTTTATGGGGAGGTTGGTGCTCCCTAGAGCCTACAGGTACTTTTGGGATGGGGTTGTGGAAGAACATCAGGAAAGGGTGGAAGAATTTTGTAGGATTCTCTAGATTTGAGGTGGGAGGCGGGGCTAGAACAAAATTTTGGCATGATTTGTGGTGTGGGAACTCAACTCTTAAGGAAGCTTTTCCTGTTTTATATGGAATTGCTTGTGCGAAGGATGCTTCAGTTGCGGATAATTTGGAGCTTGTGGGTGGCTTCAATCAGTGGAGCGTGTGCTTTTTCAGAGAAGCGCATGATTGGGAAGTGGATACCTTTGCTGCGTTTTTCCAGGTATTGCACTCGATCAGTTTTAATAGAGGTAGTGAAGACAAATTGTGGTGGATCCCTTCCAAAAAAGGTTTGTTCAAGGTTGGGTCTTTCTTTAGCTCTCTGGCTTGCGATGTGAGAAGTCACTTTCCTTGGAAGAGTGTATGGCGAACTCAGGCTCCTCTGCGGGCAGCTTTTTTCGCGTGGTCTGCGGCTCTAGGCAAGATCCTAACGGGGGATAACCTCAGGAAGAGGCATGTCATTGTGGTGGATAGATGTTGCATGTGCAAGAGAAGCGGGGAATCAGTGGATCATCTTCTTCTTCACTGCGATGTTGCATACGCTATGTGGAGTGTTATTTTTTCTCGTTTTGTTCTGTCTTGGGTTATGCCTCTGAAAGTCCTTAACTTGTTTGCGTGTTGGTGGACGGCTGGTAGGCCGAGGAGTGCTGTTATTTAGAAAATGGTGCCAACATGCATTCTCTGGTGTGTTTGGAAGGAAAGAAATGATAGGTGTTTTGAGGATTTGGAGAGATCCTCGGAGGATATTTTAGCTTCTTTTTTTCATACGTTGTATTTTTGGACGGTGGCTTTTGTGTCACCATTGTCGTTTACCTTTGATGAATTTCTTGTTCATTTTTCACTTTCTAGCTAGGTGCGTTCTCTTGTATACTGCCGGTGTATTGAGGGGCGCCTTACGCTTTTAATAAAACCAACTTATTACTTATCAAAAAAAAAAGATGTGTGTGGTAGGCTATGTAACAAGTAGAATAACACACTAACGTGCCTCCACCTTCTGTGTTTGAACTGTTCATACAAACTACAATAGGACAAAAGGAAGAAGCGATGGTTAATAGGAGAACTCAAAGAAGTGTTTGAGAACAAGTGACTTTTCATCCACCAATTTTTCAACTTCGAGATGCCTCTCTTAAAAGCAAGTCATCACAACCTTTTGTCATTCCCATACCATCAGACCTTGAGCCAACCAAATATTTCAAAGAAGTCAGAGAAGTATTTGAGAATGGAAATGTCTGTTGGGTAACTTACATTGGGGAATGGGCGTGATAGGCAAGTTAAGCGGTGCTGTCTACGAAATAGAAATTGGCAGAAGTGTGACCTATCATGCTGTTGACTCACGTCTACCTTTCCGCTTTCCAAAGCCATTTTGCTTGTTATGCTATCAACCCAATCAAGTGTCTGACAACACTTTGTGATACGACACTTTCTAGAAAATTTGACAGGAAAAGTCTCATTGCTGCCCACTTCGTTGTCTTCAATTAAAGCGAATTCGGAAGCCTGATTAGTCCCATTAGGGAGATTACAAGACTTTTCACAGTTGAACACTCCTACCCATGCAGGTCTTGAGCATAACAATTTATGTTCTCAACTCCATTTGTGCCTCAAGCCATAATCTTTGAGAATGCAAGAAAGTTTCCTTATGGCACATATGCTTGTATAGTGTCAAATGATTTTTTTTCCAAAACCCAAGGAAGCCACATACCAGACCACTTTTGACTCTCTTCAAGAGCTAATTGCATGTCCCGAGTATAAAGCAATTCTAGTGTTTTTGCCAATTCATCTTGCACGTACTTTTATGCTTTGTCAATCGTTTAGCAGTGTCCCTCATTAGATGAAGACCCTTCTCCATCTCTATTTTTGTTTGGCATCACGATTTCTCTCGACAGAAATCGAAAAAGCCAATAAAGCCATGCGAGCTAAAGAAATATCCCTATTTTTACTTGCCTGAGAAACACAACCCACTTAGTAAAAATCATTTTGTACATCATAGATGCGGGGTAGAAAATACAGACAAAGTTAGTCATCAATGAAGACTTCTCGGCGGCGCGTGTAGGCGCGTCCCGTTGGCCATTTCAGTTGTTGGGCTCTTTTGGTAGCGACAATGGTGCGGAAATCGAGGTGGTGTTTTATTGAATCTAAAGCTTTTGAGCTTCTAGTGGAGGGTGGGACTACAATGGTACGAATTCTTGAAAGGAGTCATGCCGTTGTTTGTTTGGGTAAAGTTTAGCATTGCGTGATTGTTAACCACTGTGGAGGCCATGATTCAAGAGGAAGGGACTTTAAGAGAACTTCCAGAGTTGGGTTCTCAGCCTTCCTTGCCTAGTGGTGCTCTAATAAGCATGAACGTTACCTGGCTGTGGTAAGAAGGGCTTTATAGTTGTGCTAGGAGGAAGAGGTGGTAAAGGGTCGCATTCCATCTTCACCGAGCTATGATCGGTGCTGCAGTTTCTTAATGCGATATATGGAGGTGGGAGCAGGCCTCAGCTAGTGGGGGTTCAAGAAGGTAGCCGGTTGCTGCCTGGCTTGGGTGGATGTGTGTCGGTGCATACTTTGACACCCTCGGAGGAGGTGGTTGGGTATAGGTCCTTTGCAAAGGGTCTTGAAGGAGCGTTCGACAATATCCTTTTCGACTAGGGGTATTTTTGGGAATTTCACTTCAATTTTGTTGAAGGGACAGACGACTGGGACGGCAGCGCCTGGCTTTTTGTCTAGGGATTCAAAGGATCGGGGATCCTTTGCTGGTGCAGTCTGCTTGAGGAAGGACATGGGACATATGGGTGAAAGCTTTGATTTTAGACCTCTCAAAGAAATGTTGGAACGCCTAAAAATAGAAGTCACCTGTTGTATTGAGTGGGTTGATTCGGGATTGGATCCTGTTGGCTTAGGTCCTAGGCCACTCCTAGAGAAGGTTGCGTTAGCCGAGCCCAAACCTAGCCCAATAGTCAATAGCCTTTCCAGAACGTGCTAGCAGTATCTTTGCACCCTTGGTTATCTCCTATCAGGACCTCACTAGTGGTTCTTCTCAGCCGCTAACTCAATGCCACTCTTTAGACACTAATGAGGAGGAGGCAGCATTGGTTGGTTTGGGGCTTGAGCCCACTGGTACTGGTGTCGTTGGCGTGGTGCGAGTAGTGCAGTATGCATCGGGGGATTCAGATGTACCGTCTGTGCTAGATGCTCCTCCCTCCATGGCAAAGCCTCTAGCAAAACAGTCGCAACTCTTGGCTCTTACCCCCCTTCAGAATATGCCAGTGAGCAGGTTAAGTTGGGTCCCTAACCACTAAGCTCTCTTTTTTGAACTCTGGAAGCATAGTGTTTGGTCCATTTGGAGGTTTGCCTCGGCAGATCTGTAAAATTAGCCCATTAATAGGAACATGGACTGATTTTGTTTGCTTAAGAAATGTGGACACAAGGGTTAAGTTAGTCCCTATCTTTTTTGAGGAGGTGCCTTCCATTTATGGCTGAGCATGGGGCGCCGGGGGGGGGGGGGGGCGAGGATGGGTTTTTTTGACCCCGCACCCCGCGAAAAACCCCATGCACCCGCACGGGGCGGGGATCCCCGCGGGTTATGCCTCATAAAAAATTGAAAAAATGAAATGAACGGGTGATGAGAAATCACCAAGAAAATCACAGAAGAAATTGCAGAAGATGATTTCTGATATCATGGAATGGGAATAGAACAGTGACATATAGACAAGAATCAGCAATTACTTCATGTGGTAGTACCGTTGAAAGCAGAAGCACCCGTGCGTGCAATCCCGTATCCAATCAAAACAGCAGCTGGGGTGGCGAAAAAAGCTAACGCAATTGAATTGGTGGTAGTAAAGGAAGCGAGAGCAGTAGCATTGCCAGTAGCGGTTGTTAGCCAATCAACGGCAAGCTTGAAGAGGAAGGGCACCTGAACGTTCAAAACCTGAAAAAGAGAAAAATAAAATTAGACCCAGTGAAGAAGGGAACGGGGTGAAGCAGTAGTGAGTAGCGATTACTGACCACTAACCTTAGCACCAACAAGAAAAGCCAAGGCAGTGAGGACCCTGAGCCGGAATTCGGGGTTATCTTTCATCCATAAGTAACTGGCAAGAGTACGGAAGATTTTGGTGTCGGCAACTTCATTCTGGGGAGGTCCCTTGGCTTTCTCAGGCTTATTCGAATCGGTAGTGTTAGTTTTGGTTGAGAACAGAAGGCGCTCTGCTTACGGGCTGCGGCGCTCTGCTTAGAGAAGTTAAAGGTTAGGGAGTTAGGGTTAGGTTAGAAGGGGCTGCTTACTTGCTTAGTGCCTACCGTTTTTTCCTTTTTTCTGTCTTTTCTTTTTCTTTTTCTTTTTTCAAAATCTACGGGGCAGGGACCCGAGAAATTTCAAGGGCCCCCCCGGCAACCCGCCCCGCACCGCGCGGGGGGCCCAAATAAGGCCCCATGGCCCGCACCATGGGTGCGGGTTTTAGGCTTTGCGGGGCGGGGATTGCGGGGATTGCGGGGATTTGCTCACTCCTACTTCCACTAGTTTGAGCTTTTTGTTGGAAAACTCAAAGTGGGATTTTGTTGCTAAAGGGGGTAAGCGGGTTCCTTTGCCGGATTTTTTTCTCTCCTCTTCTCCTTATGTGTTGTAGGGAGGTAGTGCTAGGGTGGGTAAAAGGAAAAGGCTCTAATTTTGCTTTGTCAATTGGGTGCGAAGTGGGTGGTGTGGCTAGCAGTGATGCTCTAGTAAACCGACCTTGTATGGATGTGGATATGTTCTTTGAGGAGGAGCCCACTTCATTGAGATCTTGTTCGACAGTTGCTAAACAAAATTGTGCAGGGTCTATGCCTTCTGCCTGTGTTTTGCAGACAGTGAAGGAAATTCGCCATTCTGTGGGGCTATCGTGTGAAGGTTTTGAAGAGGAACTTTTGGCCTTGTTCACAGGCATTAAAGCGAGCCGCTCTAATCAAGTGTCGACCTCTTGCTCAAAGTTGGAAAAAAAAGGTAGTAGAGAATTAAGAAGGTTATGTTGTTCCATTCACTATGATGTGAACAACGACAACGTTAGCTATGGTTGAGTTAAGGGGAGGGTTGTAGGTGGTTATGTATGAAGGCCAAGTTGCTATTATGAAATGTAAGAGGGTTGAATGAGGTAGACAAACACATGAGAGTTGGAAATTTTCTTAGACAATAGAAGGCGGATATTATTTGTTTGCAGGAATCTAAGTTGGAGCTCATTTCAAGCACTGTTGTGCGTAGTTTGTTGGGGTGTCTGCATGTGGATTGGTGCTACTCAGCCTTTAGAGGGGCATCTGGTGGTATCTTTCTTATATGGTATAGGAGGATTGTGGAGAGGATCGAAGAGTGTGGGGGGGACTTTTCTGTTGCATGTTTGTTTAGAAACGTCGAAGATGGTTTCTCTTGAGCTTTTGCAGGGGTTTATGTGCCTAATTCAAATTGTGATAGAACGTTTTTATGGGAGGACTTGGCTGGCTTGCTTTGTTGGTGGATCTACTGTGGTGCATTGGGGGAGACTTTGACGTCACCCGTTTTCCTAGTGGGAGATTGGGTGAAGCCTTTTTTAGCACTATGATGGAGTTCTCTGATTCTATCTTTGAGTAGGGTCTCAGGGACCTTCCCCTTCTAGGAGGGACTTTTACGTAGTCTAATAATCGGGAGTCCCCTACTTGGTCAAGAATTGATTGGTTTCTTTTTTCTCCAGAATGGGAAGCTAAGTTTCTTGATTTAGCTCAGAAAATGCTGCATGGGTTATGCTTTGACCGCTTTCCCATTCTTCTTTATTGTGGTGGTATTCAGGGGGCAAAAATCCTTTTAAGTTTGAGAATTTGTGGTTAAAGGCCGAGGGTTAGCAGTGGCGGTCTTCTTATCGCTTTCAAGGCTCCCCTAGCTTTATTCTAGCTTGTAAACTTAAGGTCTTGAAAGCTGATTTAAGAGTTTGGAATGAACAGGTGTTTGGTAATGTGAAGACCCAAAAATATCTCTTTTGGAGGAGTTACGTGTTTATGGTTTAGAGGAAGAGAGACTTAGATGATGAAGAGAAATTGAGGAAGACCGTAGTCATTGGGAATGGGAAGAAGCTACTTTATTGAAGGAGATAAGTTGGAGGCACAAGTGTGTGAATTTTTACTTTGGTCAAATCCTTTTTTTTGGTGACTCTTAAAATTGCACGCTACTAGGACTCAACTTGAGTTAGCTCAATAGTGGCTTGCCTGAGATCACTCAAAAGGATAACCGAAACAAGCTTGAGCACCCTAGTTCTTGGATCATTTATAATCCTATAATTGTTTTGTAATTCATCTGGTAATAGACAATGTACCGAATTGACCTATCAGACTGATTCAGTTCATTCACATGGCAGAAACTGAAAAGGACCCTTATTCAAGTACCTTATTACATTTAGCTCCATATGAAGGTTGACTGATCACATTGCCTAACTTTCAAACAGCAGCATGACGGCCGAGTCATCACCTGTAATAGGCAAAGACATAGGAACATAACATATTAACTAAGTGGTTGTTGTTGTGACAAATTAAATTTTAGGGATCCCCAATGAAGCAGAAAATAGCAGAATAGAAAATAACACAATCGCATAAGACACCAAGATTTAAGTGGTTTGGCTTAACAAGCCTACATTTATTGGTGGAGAGGACTCGGAGGAAATTTACTATCAAAAGAATGGAGTACAAAGAATAGTAGAGAGAAAACTACTCAAATCCAAAAGCTGTAATACACTCAAATCTCACTCTCACACAAAAGAGAATTAATACACAAGAGAAAATCTTCTTTAATTCTCTAAGTTGTGAACGGCAATACAAACTGTGAGAAACCGAGGTGAGATTGCAATGAAGTTACATTCTTTCTTCGTTGCTAAGTTACTGCCTCACATGGAGCTGCTGGCTTCCACTCCCCTTAATGACTGAATAGCTGCTTCCTTTAAATAAGTGATAGTCGGTCAAGGGAAAACTTCAGCTTGAAGTAAAGAAGGCAGCAATCTTCACTGAGAAGAAAAACACAAGAGACAAAAGGAATATTGTTGGGCCGACACGTTGACTTGAATTCAAGTCATACACGACAGTTGTATCCTTGCGAAACAGATATACTGGAGTTGCAGTAGTGGAATAATAATATCATATCATTCCCTCTACACTATCTAGACGTACTATTCCTAAGGCTGATAAATACACATTAACCTATCATCAAATTGTTGCTCTTGGAACCAATTTTGTTTGTTTATCTTCATAAACTCAACCAATTTTGTGTACGAGGGCTTTGCTTGTTTTCTTTTCAATAAATTATTACTTATAAAAAAAATGTCTCGTTTCTTTTCTAAAGACATCGTTTAACCATGTAATTGATTCGACCAACCTGTTGAGGTAGCTGCTTGAAAGTAGCTTTTGAAATCAGGGTTACTATTGCCTTAAAAATTGTTTGGTAGTTGTTAGGTTTATTCTTACTCTAGTTTGAGTGCCATTTTAGTAAATTTTGACTCTCTTCCCAAAGGGAGAAAGGGAGAAAATTAGAGATCCTGTGGCTCAGTAGTTAGTATGGTCACTCTGTCTGCTACTTGTAAGATCTAAGCCATTAGATTGTAGTAAATTCATCATTCCAGGTATTTAAACTGAACGTAGTATAAACTTTTTGTACTGAATGTAATGTAACTTCAACCATCTTTTTCAGGCTATTCTTTGTGTAAGAGGAAGAGAAATGCTGTACAAGTACTGCTCTGAACATGATATTCCTCATAAACAAATTGGTAAGCTCATAGTTGCTACTGGAACCTCAGAGATTCCGAAGTTGAATGATTTAATGAATCATGGAATTCGAAATGGGGTTGATGGGTTGAGGATGATCGAGGGTTCTGAAGCCAAGAGAATGGAACCTGAGCTGCAATGTGTGAAAGCCTTACTATCACCTGTTTCTGGGGTTGTTGATACTCATTCCCTAATGCTATCTCTAGTGGTATGCAGCTCCATTTATATTTGTTCCTAAATTGAATAGATTTCAAGTAATTACATGCTCAATGTATGCATGCATGTACACTTATTTTGGTAGAGCTATTGTAAATTCTATCAAATTGTCTCTATTTAGAGTTAGTACTGTACATTGACATGGATATTACCCCTGTGTGGGTCCAGGGGGAAGCTGAAAATTATAGAACAACCTTCTCCTACAATACTACCGTCATTGGTGCCCATATTGAAGGAAATAACTTTTGCCTCCATGTATCTGAAACTAAACATCTTGAGAACTGGAATGGGAGGTCTCTCTTGCACCCAGAGCTGATACTCATTCCTGACCTTGTTGTGAACTCTACAGGCTTGAGTGCCCCTGCCCTTGCAAAGAGATTTGATGGCCTGCATAGTGGAGTTATTCCCAGTGCATATTATGCACGTGGTTGCTATTTCACATTATCTAATACTAGAATCCCTCCTTTCAATCATTTGATATACCCAATACCAGAAGATGGCGGTCTTGGAGTGCATGTTACTCTGGATTTGGATGGCCAAGTCAAGTTTGGCCCAGATGTTGAATGGATTGAAGGTATAGACGATATTTCAGGCTTTCTGAACAGGTATTCTTTCTATATTCCTTTGTTCAGAGTCTACTTCATTCAGTACTTCCTTTGTTCAGGTATTTTTTCTGTTTCATGATGATGGTGTTTGTGTTCTTAATTCTTAAATCTAATGTTGAACTTTTATTATTATACTATTCTATTGGGTTGGCCACCAAGTAGTGCTAAGTATGCCTCTATAATTTTCCTGCATTGTATGGTTGTTACAGAATTGTGGAGTTTGATCTTGCAGCTGTTTGGTGTGGTATGGGTAATGCTGCCATCGGTGAAAGAGATGTTGGGGAGTTAGAGGGGGCAAAAGGGTAACCAGACGTTGGTGCCGATTTGGCGAATGGCTCCGTTGTGTTTGATGCGTTGTATATGGAGGGAGCATAATGCACGTAGTTTTGAAGATTGTGAGACTGGTTTGATTAACTTGAAAAAGTTGGTGATACAAACCTTGTTTATGTAGAGAGTGAAGATACAATCTATGTTTGCGTGTTCTTATTCTGATTTTATAGTATATGTGCTCTATTTTCTCTTTGAATTAGGGGTATCATGTATACATCCTGTGTACTATGGGTTGCGCCCCTCTGCGCTTTTTGAAATATACTTTGCTTATATATAAAAAAAAAGACTTACAAAGCTCGTATAGACTTATAGATCGACTCGCTTCTTGAGATGCAAGTTATACTGCTTTTGCTTTTTCACTGAGCAGTACTTCTATGATCCTAGCTTTCATTCGCAAATGTCATGTTTTGAATCTACATTGCACTCTTTACATATGCTGACCCTTCAATGTCTTCAAATTGCTCTAAACCTCACACATTGTGGTATAGAAGAATTGACCTCAAAGGCGTGTGCTTTTGTGATTTCTATGGGTCTCTAGAGAGACCTAAACTCAAGATAATGAATGATAAGCTTTTTTATTCTCTCTCAAGTTCTCACAAAGATTTCATCAATGGGAAAATTGTGTCTATGAACAGCCTTGTCTTCTTTTTGTAAAACACACTAGGGCTCTCTTGCCACTCAGAGAAAGTGTCTGTGGTCGTGTGAAAAAAAATGAATTTTATAAAGGCTTTTTGCAAAACCCTAGAAATCACCTATTAAAATTCAAAATGGCATGGCACTGATTGAATGCTTAGATGCAAAACTGGATTTTTAGATTTTACATCCGAATGATATTCTAAAAGTGCTTTGAAAAGAACATATCTAAGATCTGTTTTTTATATCTACTAGAACTCTCTCTCCCTTTCCCTCTTTGCGCTAGCGGTGGCGCGTGTAGGCGTGTCCCGCTAGATCTCAGCCTTGGTCCTCCTTACATCTTCTTTTCTTCCAGAGTTCTTCCTTGCTGTTGGTTTTTTGGCTGGGCCGTGGCGCCGGGTGCTTTTTTGGGGAGTTTGCTTTCTGTAGCTACCGGCCTTGTTTCACCTTGAGGTGGAGTAGCTGCCGCGAACCCTCCGGGGGTTGCCGTATAAGCTTGGGGATGGAGAGCCGTTTCTTTGTGGAGGCTAAATCTTTCCTCTTCTCGGTAGAGAATGGGTCAGATGAGTTGAGGATGATGGAAAGGAGGAAAGGGTTTTCTGGGTTTGTTCTGTTAAGCTCGCGAAGCACTGTGTGGCTGGTTTCAAGGGTGGAAGAGGCATTGCATAGCACTGTTTCGAAGGATTTTGTTAAATCCTTTAGGGAAGGCTCGAAGGTGACAATCGTTAGGAGTGGTGGGAACAGATGCTGCCGGTTTGTTGAGGTGGTGGTCTACGCCATGGGCGGTCGGAGAGGGATGACCATGTTTCCTGAAGGCCGGGATGGTTGGAGTTGTTGTCGTGTTTCAAGGCTCCGTATGCTGGTGGAGCTCCAGTGGGCAAGTGCTTGGGAAAGGCAGCGGGCCCTCTGTCATTTGCGGAGGTAGTGCATTCAAAGCCTACCTTCCCTTCGGTGGTAGGCCTCTGGTCTAGTCTATGGAGGTGGCTTGGGGTGAGGTGGAGCAGTTTCTTCTGTGGAGTCTGGAACAGGCGACAGTCCAGCAAGTGGTGGATTGTTTCGCCTTGGAGACGTCTCCTTCTATTCCCTTAGGTATTGACCGTCATGCTAATGGCTCCTTGGATCGAAGCTGTTGTAGATGCCGAGGCTCCAGGCTTCAAATCAGCATCAGCAGTTCAGAGTGTGCAGGCAAGCGCGACATCGTGTGTGCAGGTGAGGCTTAGGGGCAAGAGGGGAAAGGGATCTTCAGGAAGCTTCTCGAGATTTTTGATGTTTGGTTGGATTGGGTTTGCAAGTTCTAATGCAATATGGGCATGATCTCTTCTGTTGGGCTGAAACGCACCTTAGTCAGTAGGGGCTTGGGCCTGGTTTTTAAGAGTTTTTATTATGTGTTTATAGGGGCCCGGTTACGGGCTGGATCCAGGAGATGGGGTTTGAGGCTCAAGGTTAAGAAGGCCAATAAGTCAGGTCATGTTCCGGGTTTTGGTTCCGATTTTTTCTCAACAGGTTTGGGTTTGAATCTTTCAGGTTAGGGCATCTCCTCGCCTTCAGCGGCCTTTTCTTCGGTGCCGGAAGCGATGGGTTCTCTTGGCCGGTCGTTTGGTGCACTGGTAGCTTCTCCGACGGACGTTTTGCAGTCCCTAGTCGGGTTTGATTCAGTGGGGTCTGGTCTCTCATCCCAGTTAGCGTCCTATAGCCGCGTGTCTTCTTCGGTGTTTCTAGATTCCGCTAGTGGTGCTTCTGGTATGGCTGGGTCTTTGTCCAAGCCAGGTGAGGTCTCTACTTTAATGGGTCCAGCGCTTTCTTCAATGGTCCCTCCCCTCTTTTCGCCAGAGATGCTAAGCTAGGGCCTTGGTTCGCTTGCCCCAGTTCTAGTTGCTGTCCGTGACTCCTCAAGGGTCTTGAGTTCTTTGCAGCAAGCTTCTCCTAGTCAGGTGAAAGTTCCCCAGCCTGAGAAAGCAGGCTGTGGGTTAGCTTTTCCCGGTGTTTCCTCAAGGGCGGTAGAGTTGGGTGAACGGCTTCGTCTCTCGCTTCTCGTGATGTCAGAGTCTAGGGTGCCTTATCTATCCTTCAGAGTTTAAGTCGGTGATGAGGTATTCTCGAAAGCAAAGGGATGCACAGCTAAACAAGTTTTTGATAGCTGAGTCTTTGGTGGCGATCACCACCTCTCTTTCTCTGCTAGGTTTTCATCCTTCGCCGCCTTTGGAGTCTCTGGCAGTTAGGGAGCCTCTGGTTAGCTTTTGTCGGCGTGGGTTCCTTCTTCCGCATAGTCATTCTTCCCCGCCTCTTAAGGTGGGAGAACCTTTGAAGGGAGGTGTTTCTGAAGAGGCTGTAGGTTCTTCTGGGGCAGGTTTCGATGCTACAATGTGCCTCCAAGCTGTTGGGATCTTCTTTGAGGGGAATGTAAAGGGTTTTTTGGATGTCATGGCTTAGGTGGTTGAGGGGCAATATCTTGAGGTCCCAGTCTCCACTCCTAAGATTAAAGGGAATAGAGAAATACATAAGCTTGAGTGCGATATCAATTATGATGCTAGGAGTCGTGGTTCTACTCGGGCAAAAGCAAGAGGGCTCTTGCTGTGAAGTAATGTTGGGGTGCTTTGGGTTTTCTGTTGTGATTGGGTTTTTGTGGGTGTTTTTTTTCTTGTTTCTCTTGTCTCTTTTGCCTTTTTTGTTTTTGTGTCCTTTGGTATGCTCCTTATATGCTCAAGACCGCCTACATCTTTTATAAAATTTATCTGCTTATAAAAAAAGTATTTTCAGACTTCATGCAATTAGTCTTCAATATCAACAACACATGACTCACTTAGGTTTAACTACTGTTAATGTTCTGTTAAGAAAATATGCCAACACAACATATAAACTTAACAATATCCAATTCTTAAAAGATGTGTCTAAAATTTTACATTTTTTAATTTTTGAAGCATTGCCAATAGTTTTTTAAATACTCGCAGATACACCTTGAGCATTAAGATATAATGTAGAGAATAGGAATAATATAATTGATGATGGTCATGATGATGAAGCCAATACCTTTTCAGAGTAGGATATGACATATAGAATAGGACTAGACTAATATTATCAAATTCCTAGGTGATCAATCTCCAAATAACCCCTGTGGGTATATATATTGACTCTTAAATTCTATGTTTTTCTAATCAGATTACGATTCCCTAATCTGACTGTTGAACCAAGTTAAAGACTACATGGAGAGCAAATAAATTGAAAGCCAACACATTGACAAATTAAGATAATAACCCAATAAAGTACCATTACCGTAAAGTCTTCTATATGATCTTGGGCTTATAGCTTTAGCATCAGGCATCTAGAGGGAATATTTCCATCGAACTAACTACTGTGGCATCAAAAGTTAAAGGCGTGCTTCGAGTGATGTATTTCAAAGACTCTAAAGTAAAATAATCTTCTTAGAAGGGCATTGTAGGAGAAAGTGGAGATATTTCATTTTACTATAAAAGGCAGATAGGCTATCAATGTTTGTGCAACATATGTTTGAGACAAATAAGAAACTCATTTAGCACTCTAATTGCTTTCTAACATGTTGGATCTTTTGTTATTGGCTTCACTATCTTAAATGCTTGTGTTCTTTTTTGGTTTGCTTGCATAAATAATATTTCATACCAGCTCAGAAATTCAGCTGAAAGGAAACCTTGATCGCAGGATTGACTATTCAGTATGTCCTAATCGTGCCAAGCGATTTTATCCAGAGATAAGAAAGTACTACCCAAATCTGAAAGATGGATCTCTAGTCCCAGGATATGCAGGGGTCCGCCCTAAAATTTCAGGACCTCGGCACTCTCCTGTTGATTTTCTAATACAGGTTATTTCTTCGATACTCATTTTTATGTGAACTTAATTACATTGTTGATAAATAACCAAGTATCTTAGTAAATTAAACCCCCAACAATTGCAAATCATACCTTTTTTTTTTTGGGTACGTATGGCAAATCATACTGGTGATAGCTAATAGCAAATACGACCACCTCTAACATAAACTTGAAGAAGGATGGAATCAAAATGATCCATGCATGTAGACTTTTTTAGTATTGTTAAAGGTATAAGGATCCAAACTGATGGGGAATTCGAGATGGTTTGTTGTTGAATCCAAGTCATTCGAGTTCGCGGTAGAGGGGGTAATTCCTTCAGACTGAGAATTGTGGAATGAGGGAAAGAATACCTTAGTTCGGTTTTTTTTTTGTTAAAATATTGATTAAATAATTAAATTTACTTCTTCCTATCAGTTTAAGCTTTTTAGAAAATTAGTGATTTAATTTGGTATTAGAGCAGAGGTTGTAAGTTTGAAACCTAACACTCACAGTTTGTTTTCAATCCCGATAAGGCTTCAAATTCTAAAAGGACCTTCTTAACAGTAGCTACTGACCTTTCATTTGCTTTAGAAAAAAGTAATAAGTCATTTGCGAAGCACAAATGAGTGAGTTTTATCTTTCAACATCTATGGTGAAATCTGAAGCCATTCTTGCTCCCCACTAAATTTCTGTTGCAATAACAAAAAAGTATGTAGACAAAGGATCACCTTGTCTAAGTCCCTTCTTTCCTTCAAAATAACCAACTAAAATTCCATTTAAAGCCACCGAAAATCTAGGGGAAGTGATACACTCACGAACCCATCCAATGAATTTTTCAGGAATTCCAAAACATCCAAAGCTATGCAAAACAAACTCCCAATTAATAGTCGTCAGCCTTCATAAGATCAACTTTTATTGTACATCTAGCTTGCCCCTCATTCTTATGATAACCCTTGATCACCTCTTGTGCCAAAAGAATGTTTTCTGCAAATACTTCGAGTTGGTACAAATGCAGTCTGATTGGGGCTGATAATGGCATCCAAGCGTGGGACTAATTGATTGGCTAAGATTCTTTGGTACAAATGCAGTTGCAGACTGGTTGGGGCTGATAATGCTTGGGGTCTTTTTATCCTTCTCATTCCTATTCGAATACTTCTGTGTCTAGTCATAAAAGTGTTTACTTCTTCAAAACAGAAAAATCTCCTCCCTCCAACCCCCCCCCCCCCCCCCCCCCGGCCGCAAATGATACTGGTTATTGTTTCCATGGTATTTAGAATTTAACAATGCAGTGAGCTGGCTTTCAGGCTGAGGGTGGAATTCTAGGGAGATATGTGGACTAATTGCAATTTCATTTTGTGCAGGGTGAAGAAATTCATGGGATACCTGGTCTTGTTAACCTTTTCGGAATTGAGTCACCCGGTTTAACTTCAAGCTTGGCAATTGCAGAACATATAGCTGTTAGATTCTTGAGATGATGGCATATATAAGCTACCAGTTACTTGATAATATAGAAAACCAGTCTGGATTTTATATATTTGAACAAAAAGATCTGATCATGCACCTTACTCTGACAATGAAGTCTTCAGAGCAGATGATTGTCTCTATCCCTTCCCCTTTGGTGTCAAAAACTATCCAATCTGTTACACAATCTTCTTCTTTTTTCCTTCAAGGTGATGGGCCCCAGAGTTTCTACTAGGTTTCGGAATTGACAAATGACAAGGTTCAGAGTTTCCAACTAAAGCATGATGTACAACATTGTAGAATAAGCAAACTGTAGATTCAGTACCACTATACTCTTATATTAGCTTTTAGATTATATGCAGTGTTAATAAGATCTTTGTTGCATACAGATTTGACAAGAACTTCATTGCGAGTCTCCATTGTTGGACTTTTACCTTTCACTTTTAACTATATTTTCTTGTTTTTAGGTTGGATTAAAGCTGTGTTAAGCTTAAGTTCAAGTTATTTTCATTTTTTCTCTCGAGGGCATATACCTATTGTTGAGAATATTTGTTTGGTTTTTAGCTGCAACAGTATATATCTTCCATGAGACAGGTTTTTTGAGCTGGGATTGAATGTAAGGTTCCCAGTTCCGGCTAACTTTTCTCAGTCCAAGAGCAGGCTGTTCTTTGTTCAAGATTTCTTGGTCAGTTAAGTCTAGATTGCTCAAGTGATCCTTGGCTATTATTCTATTGGAGTTCTCCAATGATCAATGGAAGGACTGGTTGGGGACAGCAGTGCTGTTATTGAAGATTTGAGCATAACAGGGGCTACTTCTTTTGGTGCAATCACTGCAAGTGGGCTGGAGAATGTCATGAAAGTTTTTGGAGGGATGAAATTTGGAAGGCTTCTGGAGATGAGAGTGGGTCGGCAATGCTTCATAGAAAGCTCGACTTTCAGAAGTTTTTTCAGATTCAAAAAATGGGAATAGATGGTCTGAAACCCATGTATAGGCCTGTATTTGCTTCTCGTCCAATGGCCCAATGAAACCTATAACCCATCAAGGCCCAGAGTGAATTTGGACACCACTGGAGGGAGTTCCGACCAAGAAGGCCTGCAGAAAATGCTAGTACTATTCAGGGGTCAGCCTCTTCCTTCTTCCAGTAATTATTATTTTTTTATTTTATTTTTTGGATAACGAGGAGAAACTTCATACACAGCTGCTCACAGGATTATAATGTGTTCATATGCATGGATAAACCCCAAACACTTGAAGCGTCCCTTACCCAAACATTAGGTTAGTCAGGGGATTCAAAGTTGGGTCTGGGAGCATACCCGTTTTGCATTGAGATGAGGCCAACAAAACAAGCAGAATGCCTTAAACCGGGTGGGGGGTTTCTCAGCATCACTCTTGTAGCCTTTGATAGGTCAATCCAGCTTTATTCCAATAGCTGCACTAAGGTGGTGAAGGTAGGGGGTGTTAAATGAGCCAAATCATTCGTACCTAGGCATGAGATTGATGAGTTTATAAGTACCACAGGTTTTCTTTCGGTCAGCAATTGCCTAGATAGGGTATCTTTGTAGGTTCTGCTTATAAACCATTCTGTCGTATTCAGGTCTAGTGTCATTTCTCCCCTTACCTAATCTCCTTGGTATTGCTTAGGAAAAAGAAATGTAATAAGTATGGGATATTATAAAGGTTACTTAAATATCTGGGCGTGACCATGGTAGCACCTGTCTACTGAAAACCACACACATGAGGGGCCTAGACAATGGGAACTGTAGGCTTTCCTTCAAGTTTGATTGAGTCATAGCCTAATTCAGCCCCATTAGAACATTAGTGGGATCCATGGTGGTTTACATTAATCAAGCATGGAGATTCTCATTGTGGTATTTGAACCTATGTCATAGTGTGTACTTGATCACTTTGGGCATTTACTTGCGACCACTGAACCACCAACTTAAATGGTAACTAACATATTGAATAGTTAGTATATAACTATATAACTATATACATAAACATAATATATCAAACATCACATATGGTTAACTATAGTTATATTCTATACCTATTCTATATAGTTAATTAGTTATATATTGTAAACTACTATTATTTACTCACATAGTTACTTATACTATAGTCTATAGTTATAACTTATTAGTTAATAAATTAATGAGTAATTTTACTAGTTTCTTTTGTGTCCCTTCAATAATGAGATGGCTTTTAAAATCACCATTTGATTAAAATTCAATAATGTCAATCATAAGTTCAATGGTAATTTTACAAGCCACATCATTTTTGGAGGAAAACAAAAAAGACTTCTAACATTACTCTATGTTAGTACTAGTTAATATGTTACACTTATTAGTTCATAATTAGGGCTAAATGCCTTTATGTCACTGAGTTTTAACTACTTTTTTTTTTCCACCTCGGTTTCATTTTATTTGACAGATGGTACCTCGCTTGTAGGTAAATACGGAGATGATACCTCCATCCAACTTCCCGGCGATTAAACTAACGGAATTTCATGTCAAACTAATCAAAATATGTCACAATATGCCTTATTAAAAAAATAAATAAAAAAACTTTAAACTTAAAAATTACAAAAACAATTAAAAAAAAACTAAAATTAAATAATAATAATAATAATAATAATAATAATAATAATAATAATTGAGGAAGGGGTGGCTCCACCCCTCATGGCCAGTAAGGGTGGTTCGGCCACCCCTAACTTGCAAAATGGGAATACGACCCACTTTGATTTTCCCCTTCTTCAACCTCTTCTTGTTCAGAATTCAACTGAATTCCTCAAAAACAACAAGGTCAGAAGGCAATGCCATAGCTTTGTGAATTTTGAGATGGGTTTCAGCTATATTGGAGCGCAACTTGACCTCTAATCTTCTAGCTAGGTGGTTAGCTCCAAGAGGTGGTGAACCTTGTAGGGATTGCAGTTTCATACAGGGTCCTCAATTCGGTCTCTATATGGGTAAGCAAGATCCAGTGTTGGAGCAACATGCACGCCTTCGAGAGAAATGCAATTCTACAAGCTTTCTGGATGTTATGAGCGACATCGCATGATCATTAACTCTAGTAGGTATTGTTGGGATTTCTCCTCCACCCCCACCACACCCACCCCCCCCTGGCGCCAAAAAAAAAGAAGAAGAAAGCTTTCCATGGATGATGGAACTTAAACAAATCGAAACCTCAAGTCCCTCAACAAATCCCCAAATCAGCCAATCCAGAAATAACCCTCAATAGATCATTTGGCCAAATACCCACAAATCTCATGCACCAGCTGCATGTGTGTGTGGAGCTTAACCCCTGCTCGGCCGATGAGAATGATCATGTTTGGGAAGAAGATCTTCACGCCTCCAAAGGAGTTGAAGCAAGTGGTCAAGAGCTTGACCCATTTTCTTTTCTTTTCTTTTCTTTTTTTTTTTAAAAAAAAGTTTTTATAATTTTTAAGTTTTAAGTTTTTTAATTTTTAATTTTTCTTAATGAGGCATATAACACACGGCATGGTTTGATGTGGAATTTTGTTAGTTTATTGGATGGACGTGGAACAGAGGTAACATCTTCATATTTACCCATAAACGAGGTGCTATCTGTGAACAAAATGAAATCAATGTGAGAAAAAATAAAATAGTTAAAATCAAAGGACCAAAAGGGCATTTAACCCTAATAATTATAATATATTAAACTTATATGTTATTAGTTAATATGTTTAGTACTAGTTATTATATACACCATGTTACTAACATATTTAATAGTTAGTATATTACTATATTTAATAATTAGTGTTAGGAATAGTGCTCTAAAATTCAATTATTTTAGTTTAAATCGAAAAAAAAGTTGTTTATTCACTGATTCATTTAATGAGCATTGGACATATAACTATTTACATGTATACTTTTAATCATTATCATTTATCATATACATTTAAGGTTCATGAGTGCATTTAATATGGTTTAAGATGTGAGTAATGAGATTATCACACAGAAGATTTTAAATCATAAACCTTGCAAATTATAAATTGTTGTTCATAATTAGTAATGGAATTAGGCAACATTTGATAAGACTATAACACATCAATCATGATAATTTATCTTGATTATGTGAAGTATAGACTTCAGATTGATGTGTTGGTGCTAATACAATCTGAACGTATCACATGAGATGACATCCTTTTATAAGATTGTCCAAAAAATGATGTGAAATTCACGACTACTTATTGTATTGACTCCAAATTTTGAGAGGGTTTTGAACTCAAATGTAAAATAGAGGTCACTTTAATACACTTAGTAGTGAGATCCTGAACAATCAAAAATCTCAGGGTGTTGGTGATCACATATACCATTATGGGAACACCACTCATCAAGAAAAAATCCAAATCATTTAATTATATCAAAGAGAAAAAAAAATATCTCATTGAGATAGATTTAATAGAATAAATTATTCTTAATCTCCGGGCAAGAGTATTTTAGTAAGAGTTACTAAAATTATTATGTACATGGTGAAATAAGATTTTACAAGTATGAGAATAATTAAGGAATTAAATTGGGTACTCAAGGATAAGATGTAATGAATTAAAGTGACAGTCAATTTATGAGTTTAATTCGACTACGAAATATTTCATAAAGGTGTCAAATGTAAAATATAAGTACAATCAATGGAATTAATTGAATAAATAGTAGAATGAAATTACAATTATTTAGTGGAATCAATTGTAATTAATAGCAACTTATAACTAGTCATAAGAGGACATGCATATAAGCCTATTGGAGCTAGGTTTTTTTTTTTTTTTTTTTTAATCCATTTAGGTCAATCTTCAAGCTAATGTAATTTGACCAAAGTACACAAGCTTCTAAAACCTTTAGCATGGGGTGTGTTTTATGAGACATAGAGGCTAGGGTTTTAACCCCTATGGCCATGTATCACTAAGTGAAGGCTAGGTTTTTTCTTTTTCCCTCTCTTCTAAGTAAACACATGCCTATAAAAGGAAAGCATGTGTAGGCATAAGATGCACTAGAGCACACTCTCTTGGTCATATTTACTTACGAAGAAAATATTTAGAGATTCTGAAATCCCATTCTAGCCGTGTTCTATAGAGAGAAGAAGAGAAATCAATTCAGCCCCAAATTCCTTGAAGTGGCTGAATAGTCCTTACAAATGTTCTTCTCTTTCTAATTTAATATTATACATGATCTATCCATGTTTTCTTGAAGTGTTCTTTGGGTTTTTCTGTTGTGCATATAGTGTACATCATTCCAACACATGGTATCAGAGTGGGCTTCAAAGAAAACATCGCATGAATGGAAGTTTGTGAAACTTTCTGCTTAAAGTTATGGTTTTCCAGTTTAAAGGTGCTGCTGTCCGGAACTGTTTCGGCAACCTCCCAGGCTTGTTTAATCATCCTTGGTCCTTTGACATGTCTATTAACATGTTAGGACTCTGATTGGACTATTCCAAGTGGTTTAAAGCACATTCAATATTTTATTAAATCATTGAATTCGAAACAGTGTTGCTGTAAAATTCTACAGCAACATGTGCTCATGCCTTAAATCAGTTTTTTTTTTTTTTTTGATTGATTTGGCATGTTGAAAATATGGTTAACATGTTGGAACAGTTGGATAAGTGTTTTAGAAGCGTTCTAAACACTTCCAATTGTTTTTAACATGGTAACACGGCTGGAATTATGAATTCCAACAACATGCATAAACTTGTTTTGAGTCTTTTTTATGGATAACCAAAGAAAATTTGTTTCTTTATTTATGATACATGTTGTGATCATATTAGAATCGATATACAAGTTTATTTCATGTGTTCTTGTAGCCCTTGAAGGTTGTCTTCAAGTTCATGGCCTAAAACCATGTTTTTTTTAAAACTCATTTTTGTTCGATTTAAATTCTTTTGTTGCTTCTCAATGATTCAAAAAGTGTTTTTGATCTTGAGACATGTTTTTAAATGGCAAAGAATTTTTTTATTTTTTTATTTTTTTATTTTTTTGTTTATTGTATGGTAGTTGGACCACCATGCATGGTGGTGCCATGGTTGTAAACCATGGAGCACACCATGGGTTGGACCCATGGTTACACCACCTTGGGCAGCCAACCATGGGTCCAACCCATGGTTAGATCACCATCATAGGGATGGTGGCTTGCAGCGCAAGGGGTTGTCGGTACCCCCTAGGTTTTTGCCTAGGGTAGCCGTACACCACATAGATTGGGTGGTGGCTACCACTTAAGGATGCTAGGGCTCTTTCAAACCCTAACCCTAATTTTCTTTTTTGGAAATTAAAATCTTTATTATCTAAAAATTAATTTAGGTTGATGATTTTCATAATGGGATAGGTTGAGATAAACTCCTAGACCTTAGACAATTATAAAAGTAGAGATGTACCGGGCTTTATTGCGTGTTCTAGATGGACTAGAGAGCTTTGGGATGTTTTTTCAAGCCCAACCCAAGCCCAACTATTTTTTTAAGCAACTTCCTTTTAAGCCGGTGGTGGTTCAATGGTCTCAAAAAAATCTCCAAAGTGCTTGGACATGTACTAGGGTGAGAGTTCGACTTTCTAAATGTGAATCCTTAGTATTAATATTAGCTGCTTTGGGTCTCAATGATGCCCTAATGGGGCTGAGTCAGGCTATGGCTCAGTTGGATTTGAGGGAGTGCATTCAGTTTCCACCATCTAAGCCTCTCTTGTGCGACTTCCATCGAACAGGTAGTATTATGGTCACCTAGGTAGAATAACTATAGCTGGTATTGTTAAGAATATATTATGTGAGAAAGAACAAAAATCTGAAATAAAAAAGATAGCTTTGAGGCAGATGAATCGCTATCTTTAAGACAATATTTGCTCCCACTCGGAATGAGTTTGCTAATAGGTTGCTACCAAATCGCCTCCAGGATACAACAAAGCTATAAATTCTACAGATAGCAATTCTGGAGAATTCCTACAATTTCACTTCTGAATTTCTAAAATTGAGAATGACAATCTGAATAATAAAATCGGTAGAGGAATGTTATATTTATAAGTATTGAAGGGGCACATGTGAAAAGTCATAACTTTTCATTTCATGTAACTGCTGTCAGTTACGATATTAATATTATTAACCGTTCCACAAATTCCAATAGAGCAGTTAGTCTAATGGATGGGGCGCCTCTTTATATCAACCAATGCATAGGCTTGAATCCTCATAATTGCAATTATACGGTTTTAATTCTTTTAAACATAAAAACCGTCATTTTGCCAAGGAAAAGTCTCGAACCCTTGCTCTTTAGGTTTGTAAGATTCCGTTAAACCACTATGCCACCAAACAACAATTATAATATAACAATCTAACAATAATATATAACAATCCCCCTCTTAGATTGTGATATTAAATTCTCGACTTTAGTATTGATATTATCATGCATACAAGAAGGGGACTTAAACCTTCTATTAGTGTAGTCATTTTAAAGTTATGAAAAGTTAGTGGTGGCCTAAGCTTAAACCAAAACTTTTATAATTCATAACCGGAAATAACATACACATGAAATTATCTAATTCACGTAAGAAATTCATAATTGTTAGCACTATTATGGCCTTGTGCTATATCCTGGTCTAATGAACATTTACAAGAGTAAACTCCAACTCTTGTTAGAAGCGGCACCACTTCTATGTTCATATATGTGAAGTTCTTTTTATGTCCCTGTTACTAAGACATTTATTTTTAGATTTGAACTTCATTAAGAGTGTAACTCATCCTTCATAATTGTAACAGTCAGCATTGATCCATCCTGAATGAGACTTAATTATTCCAGTGCTAAACTAATCACTTATCAATAACTTGTTATTACCCATTAAACCTTTTATAAGAATAAATCTTAAAAAAAGGTTGGGTTACCATTATTGGTGATTCTTTTAAAAGAGTTTTAGTCACATTCCAATAGATGTTACCCTTACCAATTCTCGAGATAAACCTTTGGTAAAAGGATCTACCAAGTTACTACTTGACCTTACATAGACAATAGTTATGATTCCATCAAAAATCAATTGTCTAACATACTCACGTCTTAGGCTTATGTGTCTAGACTTCCCATTATATACTTTAGGGGTAATTACCTTTTCCCCCATCAACTACCAGCCATTGCAACATGCCCCTATGAACTAACACCTCGACCAAAAGAGAGCATCCAACTACCAATTTTACACACTTTGCCCCCTTCCGTCAAGGAATTCCGTTAACTTGGACGGAATATTCCATTTTTGGGCGTTAATTTTGGTTTAAAGACCAAAATGCCCTCCAACAGTAATTAATAAAAAAATATTAAAATTAATATGTTTAAAAAAGTTGAGGGCATTTATGTCTTTTTACGAATTAAACTGACGGAAGGGGGCAAAGTGTGTAAAGTTGGTAGTTGGAAGCTCTCTTTTGGTCGAGGTGTCAGTTCATGGGGGCATGTTGACAATGGCTGGTAGTTGATGGGGGAAAAAGGTAATCACCCCTATACTTTACTATAAGCTCTAGACATTGTAGCTTCACTATCGCAATGCAAGGAAATGGCTGGCATAGGTTGTGGCCACAAATTTATGTCTAACAACATATTCCTAAGCCATTGTGCCTCTTTTCCTGCTGCTGCCAAAGCTATAAACTCTGATTCTATTGTGGAATACGAAATACACGTCTGCTCTTTGATGCCCAAGAAATGGCACCTCCTCCAAGGGTAAATACCCAACCAGACATAGACTTATTGTCACTTGTGCTAGTAATCCAACTAGCATCTGAATACCCTTCTAGTACAGCTGGAAACTTTGAATAAAACAATCCTAAATTGATGGTTCTTTTCAGATACCCAAGGACTTTGCCGATTGCTTTCCAGTGATCTATACTAGGATAACTAGTGTATCTAGAAAGTCTGCACACTGCAAAGGCAATATCTGGTCTGGTACAATGCATAGCATACATCATGCTACCAATCGCACTAGCATACTCAATCTGTGTTATTGCCCTTCCAGAATTATCGTTTAATTTTATACTAGAATCAAAGGTGTATTTGCTTCTTTTATTCCAAGATGTTTGAATTTAAAAAGCACTTTCTCAATATAATGAGATTGACATAGTGCATAACCTCCACTATGTTTCTTTACTTTAATTCCTAAAATAGTATCTACTTCATTTAGATCTTTCATCTTAAACATTGAAGTAAGATACTTTTTAGTTTCATATATGCATTTCATATTGGTTCCAAAAATTAGCATGTCATCAACATAAAGGCAAACAATGGCACCATATTCTTTTGCGAATTTTGAATAAATACACTTATCAGCTCCATTATGTTTGAAATCATTAAATAAAATAACAGTATCAAACTTTTCATGCCATTGTTTGGGTGCTTGTTTCAACTCATATAATGACTTGACTAATTTACAGACTTTCTTTTCATTATTAGGCAAAACAAACCGTTCTGGTTGTTCCATGTATACTTCCTCATCAAGATCACCATTTAAGAAAGCAGTTTTTACATCCATTTGATGCACATACAAATCATATATAGATGCAAGAGCCATAAGAGTACGAATAGATGTGATCCTTGCTACAGGTGCATAGGTATCAAAATAATCTATGCCCTCCTTTTGTTTAAAGCCTTTTGCAACTAACCTTGCCTTACAGGTTTGAATTGATCCATCAGAATTAAATTTCCTTCTAAATACCCATTTACAACCAATAGGTTTGGAACCTAGAGGTAGATTCACTAGTACCCAAGTATTATTTGTTAATATTGAGTCCATTTCATCATTTACAGCTTCTTCCAGAAGGCTACATCTCTAGAAGACATAGCTTCACTACAACTTTTTGGATCATCCTCTGTGTTAAGTACAATAGGTATTTTATTAAGGACTATATCCTTGTTTCCTTCTACAGGGAAAACTATAGCTTGGAATGAAATAAAATCAGGACCAAAATTCTTTTCTTTTCTAACTCTCTGACTCTTCCTTTGTTCTATTGGTAAATCTGTAGCTAATCTCTTATCATTGTTAAAATAAGTACTAGGATAAGAATCAGATGCTTGTGTTTGATTAGGTTCTGAAACATATTTAGAATCATAGTTAAACTTATTTTCAATAAATTCAACATCCCTTGATTCCACTATGACATTAGAGCTTAAGTCAAATAGTTTATATGCCTTAGAATTTTCAGCATAACCTACAAACACACTTTGGATTGCTCTAGGTCCTAATGTAGTTCTTTTTGGATCAGGAACTCTGTAAAAGGCTAAACACCCCTACACTCTGAGATAATCCAGGTTTGGTTTTCTGTCGTTCCATAACTCATATGGTGACACTTGCATTTTAATAGAAGACACTCTATTATGCATATGGCAGGCTGTAAGTAGTGCCTCTCCCCATAAATTAAAATGCAACTTTGCACTTAAAATTATGCAATTAACCATGTCTACAAGTGTCCTATTTTTTCTTTTACCAAACCATTTTGTTGTGGTGTGTAAGGTGGGGACTTTTGGTGCACAATTTCATGTTCTTTACAAAAAGTAGAAAATTCATGTGGAAAGTATTCTCCACCTCTATCAGTTCTAAGAATTTTTATTTTCTTCTCTTTTTTATTTTCTACTTCATATTTGTAATGTTTGAACATGCTAAAGGCTTCATCTTTATTTTTCATTAAATACACATAAGTGTATCTAGAAAAATTATTTATGAATGTAATAAAATACATTCTACCTCCTCTAGTTAATATATCATTTAATTCACATATGTCAGAATGTATGAGTTCTAAAATTTGTGAATTTCTATGAATTGTGGAAAATTGTTTTTTAGTCATTTTAGCTTGAATACATATTTCACATTTTTCATTATTATCATGCTTATAAGAAATTAAGCCATGCTTAGATATATATTTCAAATATTTAAAATTCAAATGTGCTAAACGTCCATGCCATAAAGAAGATGACTCAACAATATAAGAAGGGATAATTACACTTAACCTCCCTGATTTATCCACGGTGTGGCGATTTACCCCCCAATGTACCAAAATTGGTACATGACCCCCTCGAACTTGCCAACGTGTGCTAAAATCAACCTTCCGTCCAATCGACCGTTCGTTTGGACAGAAAATCGGTCATGTGCAAGTCACGTGACCGTTTAAGACAGAGACCCTCCCCAAGTCACGTGACTTGCACGTGACCGGCTTTTTGTCCAAAACGAACGGTCGATTGGACGGAAGGTTGATTTTGCCACACGTTGGCAAGTTCGGGGGGGTCATGTACCAATTTTGGTACATTGGGGGGTAAATCGCCACATCGTGGATAAATCAGGGGGGTTAAGTGTAATTATCTCATATAAGAAAAATGTGAAATAACTTTATTAATAATACTGAGTTTGAACAATCCATTACAAGAATAACCCTTTCTTATAAATATCTCATTCTTAGACAATATTAAATTATCAGACTCGATGACTACTTTTATGCCTCTTTTACACAACAAACTAGCAGATACAAAGTTCATCTTAATTTCTGGGACATATAAGACATTAGTTAAAATTAATTTCTTCCCAGAAGTAAATTGCATCTCTACAATCCCTTTTCCATGAACCTTAGAAGAATTGCGGTTGCCCATCAGAACTTCTTCGTTATCAATTGATGTGACATAATTCTTGAACTGTGTTTTCTCGTTGCACACATGCACGGTAGCACTAGAATCAAACCACCAATCAATTCTATTTATAGCCCCAGCCATATACACTTCTATAATCATGCCAATTTGCATATTAGTCACCATAGCGATAATTTCTTCAATTGTATTTGCCATGTTTGAACTGCTGTCATTTTCTTTCTTCTTATTATTTAAGAATCTGCATTCACGAATATAATGGCCCTTTTTTCCACAGTTAAAACATGATCTGTCTTTATTGGGAACCTTATAGTTATTCTTCTTAAAACTAGTTCCCTTCTTATTCACTTTAAGATAATTTTTTGTTCTACTACCTCTGTTGTGGACATTATTAACATTCACATTAGACTCAAATTGAATACCATCACGAATTCGACTTTCTATTTTAATTCGTATATGTTTTCCAATTTACTCTAATGTAAGATCTTCTGTCATATGCAGAAGCTTCTTCTTGTAATTATTCCAACTTGGTGGGAGTTTTGCAATAATTGCTCCCACTTGAAATGACTCAGGAATATTAATAGAATGATCACGGTGTTTATAGACCAAAACCTGCAATTCATGCATTTGGTCTAGAACAGACAAATTATCTACCATTTTAAATTCAAAGTACTTCAAAATAAAAAATTTATCCATACCTATTTTTTCTATTTTGTACTTTGCTTCCAGTGCATTCCAAATTTCCCATGGTGACTCAATTGCAGTGACCAAATCATACAACCGATCAGAAAGTGTGTTTAGAATATGCCATCTGCATACAAGTTCTTCATTTTCACGTTTCTTTCTCTCTGCCTTGATAGCATCGGTATCTTCAGGAGTTGGTTCAGAAAGTGGGTTCAGGTTTGGATCGAGAACAAAGAAAATCTTTAGTGCAGTGAGGAGAAATTTCATCTTATCTTGCCAACGAGTGAAATTGGTTCCATCGAACCTATCAATTTCACAAAGTCTTGATTCATAACTTTGAAACCTGTTACGTCTGATCCTCCTTCCATTGTTAAATATCGTCTTAAAATTGTTAAGAATATATTATGTGAGAAAGAACAAAAATCTGAAATAAAAAAGATAGCTTTGAGGCACGATGAATCGCTATCTTAAAGACGATATTTGCCTCCACTCAGAATGAGTTTGCTAATAGGTTGCTAGCAAATCGACTCCAGGATACAACAAAGTTATAAATTCTACAGATAGCAATTCTGGAGAATTCCTACAATTTCACTTGTGAATTTCTGAAATTGAGAATGAAAATCTGAATAATAAAATCGGTGGAGGAATGTTATATTTATAAGTATTGAAGGGGCACATGTGAAAAGTCATAACTTTTCATTTCATGTAACTACTGTCAGTTACGATATTAATATTATTAACCATTCCACAATACCCAATAGAGCAGTTAGTCTAATGGATGGGGCACCTCTTTATATCGTCCAATGCATAGGTTCAGATCCTCATAACTGCAATTATACGATTTTAATTCTTTTAAACATAAAAACCGTCATTTTGCCAAGGAAAAGTCTCAAACCCCTGCTCTTTAAGATTGTAAGAACCCGTTAAACCACTAAGCCACCGAACAACAATTATAATATAACAATCTAACAATAATATATAACAGGTATCCCCTGCCAGCCTTTTTGAATAGAGAAAAAAGAGAAAGAAAAAGAAAGAAAAAGCCCTTTAAAACCTCAAAGGGAGCAATAAAGATTTGGGCTGGGCAAGGCCGCCTTTAGAGAGGGCCCTGAACTTGCACATCAAGATTATGATGGCATACTTCGATATTCAAGTTTTCTCCCAACTAGTGGATCACGCTTCCATTTATGAAGAAAGCTTGAAGGAGAATGCAGCAGTCGTTGCAGAACAGAAGAATATGACCTTTGTCCTTGGAACTTCATCTATAGGGGTTGTACCCCCCAAAAAAAAGGATGGTTATGAGTAGCCAACCATCTCAACAACCACCTCAAGGACGTACTCTAACCGCCCCTCAGTAGCAACCTCAACAGTATCAAAGGAATCAAGTGTTGGAGTTGTGCCTGAAGTGCAATAGGATTCACTGAGATCTTGAAGAGTGAGGACAAGAACTTGCTACCGATGTAGCCAATTTGGTCACTACAAAAAGGACCGTACAACGGTAGCAGCACCTCAGCAAGGAATCAAGTGTTTCTTTGGCCCAAGTGCGAGTCTATTCGCTTATTTCAAGAGGGCTTGAGGGAGATTCGGATATGGTGACAAATACCATCCATATTCTTGGATTTAAGGCATCAGTTTTGTTTGATTTAGAGGCTACCCATTCTTTTGTGTCTAGTGTGTTTGTAAAATTGACTAGACTAGCAATAAAACCCTTAGAAGTTGGATTGGTGATAGCTACTCTAGTAAGAAATGTTGGGAATACGTTAGCGAAAAAATGTTTGCGCAACAGAAAATATTTAATTCCCATCCAAAGATCGATTTTAAGAAGAACATGTGAAGAATTATACTATTAAAATTAAACTACAGAATGAGAATTACTTACTTAAAGAATTCGGCAACTCCTTGGCTTTTTGGGCAAAACTTTGCACATTGCTCCTTAATGAAGAACGTGTGATCTCAGAGATTATGAGACCTTCAGATCTTCTTACCAATGACTGATGATAACCAAGACCTTGGGCTCTTACTCTTGCTCTTCAAAACTTAAACTTATTATCGAGAGTTAACTCAAGAATATTAATTCTTAGTAAAAACTAAAGAACTATTGTTGCCAATTATTTTACAAGAGTTATAGGAATATCTATTTATAGGCTCTGATACTAGGAGATGTGGGAGATCTAAAAATGTATGACAAGTTGTAGTAGAAGTTCCAGTCGAACTACAAATCCTACTAGGGGTAGACGGCTAAGGCTAGGAAATTAACGCATAAGGCCAAGACATTCTTTCTTGGCCCATCCATCACTTTCCCAAGGACTGGGCCTAAGTTTTATCCCAAGCCCAGTCTCCCTCTATTGCATTTTTTGCACAGTTTCTCTTTAGCCCATATTTTAATAAATTAAAACAAGCTGCCCAAAAATTTTGATCTAATTAAATTAAATTAGCTTGGTAAAGGACCTAAAGGAAAAATACAAACTAACCAAAATAGTCCCGATTCATCAAGTCACTATTTAATTACAATTGATTCCACAAAACAATTGTAATTGCACTCTAGTTTATATTTTTTTATTAAAATAATTAATCCATTTGACTTACTTAATATTGACTTTTGATTCCTCTGTGAAATCTTCCGTAGCAAAATTAAGGCAAAGGATATTGCCACTTAATTCTCAACCTCTTTATCCTTGTGTCACTGATTTTATTATTATTCTCATACTTGTGAAAACCCTATCACATGTAAATAGTATTTTGGTATCTCATATCAAAATGCCCTAACAAGCGACTGAGAATAGGCAGTCCATAAAATCTATCTCAAGGGGAAATTTCTTGTCATTTTTAAGAAAAATGATTTTGATTCATTCTTGAGAAAAACTTTCTCACAATGTTATATGTGATTACCCAACACACCGGGAATGTTGACCCAAGTAAAGGTCTCATCGATAGATTTGTCAAAGCAACCTGCATTTTACATCTGACTGCACGATCCTCTCAGGATTTAGAATCAGTATCATACGTAATCTTTTAAGAGTTATTGTCTTTCCATATTGACAATATCTGTTATGAAAGACAACTGCTTGGTCCGTTTAGTACATAACACCTACACATCAACTTGAAGCCTTCAGTTTCACTCGATCAAGGTAGATGATTAAGGTTCAATCTATAATAGTCTTTTGCAAATGGGATGCCCAATTCCATTACAAACTGCGAATTATTTCATAATTTAGAACTACAAGGCTTATGGACTAAGAACTTGTGTGATAACCCCGTTACTTACACCCATAAACCATATTCAATGTAATCCAAATAGCTTTCACATACACAACATATATACCTTGTAATAAGCATGTAACGGATGTTATATGCCATATGATCAAATAATTTTATTAGTAAATAACGACTTATAGTCATTACAAACTTTGAATGTCAACATAGATATAAAATCATTTGGATTTAGGGCATAATCCCTGATAAACTCCCACTTGTCCTCAATTCCAATTAATCACAGATTTGACTCCCATTCCTTCTAAGTGAGATTCAAAAATCTCTTGTGGCTAGGTCTTTGTAAATGGGTCTGCCAAATACTTAGTCAATGGAATCTTAACCACAACTATATATCCTTAAGATAATATATCTCTAATAAGATGATACTTGCACTCGATGTGACTCCCACTCCTATGGTTCCTTGGTTCGTTGGATTTGCAATTACTCCAATGTTTTCACAAAACAACGTAATAGGAGATCGCTCTATCCTCAAAACACCAAGGTCGACTAGGAACTACCTGAGCCACATTGAATTCATTTGCTTCCTCACAAGCCACAATACATTCAGTTTACATAGTGGAGTCAGCAATCTAAGAATGCTTAAAACCTTCCCAAGTATTGGGTCATCTACCTAGGGTAAAGACATACCCAAGGTAGACTTTTGGGAATCACAATTTGACTAAAATCATGTTACTTATTCGAATAAAGGTAAAAATGTTATTGTTCATGATCATGTTAAAATTGAATCTGAAATACATGTCAAGAAGAAATCTAAGACTAGATTCATGCCTACTTGTCATCATTGTGGTATCATTGGTCATGCTCGACTATACTGTCTTCATATTCGCTCTCAAAGACGTTTGACTAAGAAGCATGATCCTAAGAAAGGTAAAGCTGGTACAAAACCTTCCATGCCTAAATATGCTCCTCGGCAAAGGAGAAAACCTTCTCAAAGGTCTGTCCCTACTTGCCATCATTGTGGCAAAATTGGTCATAACCAATCTAGCTACTTCAAGCTGAAACTCTGTGAGCATAAGCATGATAGTTCTTATTCTAGGAAAAACTATGAGGGGCCGTGCAACATGATGAGAGTTGTTTTGAATAGGTTAGATAAATTGGACAAGGGTCACAACACTTCACCTAGGGTTAAGAAGGCTTGGGTTAGGAAGATTGATACCATTCACCCTTTGAGGGGGAGTGGCAGTGGACCTAGAGTTAGGTGGTTTCTTGGCATGTCTAGGATCTTTGTTCTTGTTTTGTCTTATATCCTAAAGCATGCTGAGTTACATGCATTGTATTTTATGGTTTGCATATACTTTGCATCAATACTTGAGTAATTTTGTTTGATCTGAGTTTTTTCTATCTTTAAATCTCTTTGCATTTAATGGTTTGATCTTGTTTAAGAGAACAGCTAGCAGGTCTAATATTGTTTGCAGAGATTCTTCTAATGTTGACTGGGCCGGTAATGAGAATGATAGAAAAAGCACATCCGGCTACTGCTTTTCTGTTTTTGATTGAGTTTTAGGTGGTATCAAACCTCTTATTGGAGGCAAGTTTGAATTTCTTAGACTCACTTTGTTGTTTGTGACATGTCTTTTTTGATAGCTTTTCAGATATTTCATGTCTTTTTAACTGATTTCTCAGTCGCTGTGCTTTGTGGAATATCTTTACATATAATTGAGATGATCTAGTTTGATATCTGCATTGTCTTTCTACTGCATCTAAAGCTTGATAGTTCATTCCTCTCATGCTATCTCTTTTGTGCACTATCAAATCTTCCTTAAGAAAATATTATTTTTCTCTGGTTTTACTCTGGATATCTTTTTGAGAGAATTTTTAGAGTGTTAGTCAAATTGACCAACATGCTTGTTGAACCTAGAACCTATAAATTATGGCATCCTTCCTAGGCTATAGCACCAAGAATGAAAGTAATAAATTTTCAGAAAAATGTGGATATAAAAAGTCAACTGCTAAATATGCTCTTAAAAGTGCTTACACTTGTCCCTAAAGAAATAGTCGATGACTAAATCATTGCGGAAAAAGACGGTCACTAACGGACTAAGTCAAAGATAAGTGTTGTATCTTAGGGAGAGTATCAGATGAGGGTGATTAGGCCCTAGTAAGACAAGGTTTGACTTTTGACTTGTCATACTTCGTATTTTCTCTTGATAGGCAATTCAGTTGTTTCAACCTAATCTATATTCTCTTTACTCTTTAGTTAGCTTTCACACTCTTTAGTTCTCTTTTCTCTTGCATGGCATTAGTTGAGTGAATTTTTGGGTTCCTTTTACTGCAGAGAAACCTTGCTTATGATTACTTATATATATTTTTGGATATTTTGCCTTGCTATTTGACTGGTTTTTCAGTTTTAAGTTCATGCGTGTTTTGGGGCTTTCATTGAAAAAATTTCTCCATTTTTGCCTTTAAAAATTGTGTTTGTATGTGGAGTGTCCGGACAACCCTATCATGTGTCTGGACACGCGTCGAGTTTAGGCGATATATCTGCCGCTTCTGTAATATTTTCGGCACTTGTTTGCTTTGCCTTCTCCAATTTTTTTTGCTCCTCTCTTGCATTGTGGTGCATCTTATTTTTTCCTTGCAATCTCTCATTCTATCATCATCAAGGTATGTTTCTTAATTCCTATCCTCCATCCTTATTTCCTTAAGTTTTTTTAAAAAAATAAAATAAAATGTAGGGTCTTGTTTGGATTGTTGGGTATTCAAATTGTTTAGATTTTGGAGCCTTGATTTCTCTTTGTCGATGGTTGTTACTCTGAGGTTGAGATCATTGATATCTTATTCATGTAATTTTGGGAAGTTTTGAAGTTATCACATGATCTTGTTCTTTTCAAAATTGCTTGTGCACACGAAGTGTTCGATAAAATGCCTCAACCAACATTCTTTGTTTGTTCGGCATTGTTTTTGGTTCTTTCTTATTCCATTAACTCTCTATGGGATTAACTTGTGATTTCATCATGGTTTTTCCTGCATTTGGTATATTTTTGTTTGTGTTTTCAGGTTATGTATACTCTATACACCGATACTTTGGTGTTATTCGTAAGCAGTCTAAGGCTGAAGCTACTACTGCCATTGAACGCATTAGTCATCGAAAGATAGTAATAGAGTGTGGAGTCTTAAGATCTGACATCTGGGTTCACCCATTTCAGTTCATATATCAAATCTTTCAAGAAAATGGGTGGCTGAGTATCTTTGATGCGGTGAACATTTATCCACAGCTTGTTCATGAATTCTATATGAACTTGAAGGCCAATGTTGACTATGATACTTCTTATGTGGATACTAAAGTATGCGGCACCAGGCTCCACATCATTCTCACAGTCATCAATGAATTCACCAACATTCCACTTACTTAAGCTCTCAGCATGCCCTTTCCAAATACAGCTGCTAAGCCTCCACGAGAAAACCTTATGGCATGTTTGAATCCAAGTGGGGAGTATGAATGGGAGGAACATAGGAACAAGATTCCTATTAGCTATTTGCGAACTCCAAAGCGTATGTTGGCCGGGATTGTCATGAAGAATATCTGGTCCATCTCTTGCAACAGTGATGTTCCACTTATTCGGGCTCGATTGATTTTTGCTATCATCAATCGGGTTCCTTTTTGTATGTGCAAGCACATGGTGATGACCATGATAGAGCTGCAGGCTAACAACAACATTGTGTTGCCGTTTGGAGGACTCATCACGAAAATCCTCAAGAAGAAGCTGCCTTCTATCCCTCCCACTGAGCTAGTTGAGATACCTAAAGGATGTTTTGGGAAAGCTACAATGCTAAAGTCAAATGCTTAGCTTCATCGGTTTCAGGTGCCTAATGAACCTCGTTCCTCTCCTCCCTCAGTGTCTTCTTCTTTTTCTGGGCCCTCTAATGCTAAGCTGATGAGTCAGATGATTCAAATGAATGAATTGGTTCTATCTATGGATCAACGTATGCGGCTCATAGAGACAGATGTTGTGCAGATCATCAAGCTAAACGTTCGGACCACTCTCCGCAACATACTTCCAGAAGATTAGCGGGATCAAGTGCCGGGATGTTTGATGTTTTTGTTAAACTGTTTTCTTATTCTTTTCTGGCTTCTATTTTTATAACTGGGATTTGTGGACTATTTTCTTCTAGGTTGTATACTCTATTTTACCCTATGTCCTTTTGTGACAAAAAGGGGGAGTATTTTTATTTTTTTGGTATAATTGTTTTGTCCTAGAATGGCCAGAAAGGGGGGGGGGGGGGTTGTTAGTTTTTGATATTGGTTGCATTCCTGTGACAAAAGGTTACTTGTTTGTCAAAGAAAATGGAGTTCAGAACATTCAGAAATCAAGTTCCTTCTTCAGTGTCCGGACAACCATAAGTCGTGTTTGAACACGACCCACAGAGAGCTATCGTTCTGCAAGATGTCCGGATAGCCAGCGGACGCAACTTCCAGATAGCTTCTGTTTTGCATAGAGTTCGAACAAGTCAGCAGATGCTACTTCCTGAGAGTGCCTATTCTCAAAGATGTCTGGACACCCCAGTTGACGCAACTTCCCGAGAAGAATTTTTCATGCACATGTCCGGACACTAAGGCTACGTGTCCAGACACACTTCACATTAAAGTTTTTCTTTCTAATCAATGTTCGGACACGCGTTAGCCTGTCTGGACGCCGCCACCTAGAAATCTGTTCCTAACTTGTTTTAGGGTTTCTAAAACCTATTTAAATAGGCTTCTAGGCAGTCTTTCTTTAAGAATTCCTATAGAGAATTTCGTTGTGCTAAGAGAAGGTTTATTAGGCTTAAACAGATTTATGTATCTCTCTTAGAGTGTTGCTTGTATTTGTTCAACCATTGAAACCAAGTGGAGTGGGGCTCCAGTTAAGGAAGATCAATTGAAGACTCTCCAGAAAGGTCTAGGAGAGAGGCAGACAAGTAGGCACTTATTATAATTCAAAAGAGTGACTACTGCAAAGGGTTGTGAGTACAAACTTCTTGTAATTCGCTATTTCTTCAGTATAATTGATTTTCTGGGTTTGGCTGTCCCGTAGTGGTTTTTGTCTCTGATGCAAAGAATTTTCACTTCGTAACCAAATATCTGTATTATCTG
The DNA here is from genome assembly GCF_958979055.1 of Alnus glutinosa. Lineage (NCBI taxonomy): Eukaryota > Viridiplantae > Streptophyta > Magnoliopsida > Fagales > Betulaceae > Alnus > Alnus glutinosa. Next base: position 14,149,839 of record NC_084892.1, read on the forward strand.
TTTTTACTGCTTTACATATTTAGTTATCTGTTTGGTTGTGGTTGTTTGGAGTCTTTAATTATTTTTCAGGTAAAAACACATCATACCTTGTAGATCTTGCAAGGATGCTTTAAACCTTGCAAATCCAAGAGCTTTTCATAGAGACTTGGCCAAAATTCCACTTGTAAGAGAGTTTTAGGAGAACATGGGGGGTTTGAAATGGATTTTGGCAAATGGGGATGGTTTAGGGTTCATCCTAGGCCTTCTTATAGAGCAATATTTGCATATATGGCCAAAAATGGTTCCATTTTTTTAAAAAAAAAAAAAAATTGTCAGAGTACGAGCGATCATTTGAAGGATATGTCGTCCGTTATTTAGAGATCGTTTGAAGGAAACTTCGAACGTTGTCTATCAATCGTTCCAAAGAAACTTTGAACGTCCGTGTGTTGTGGATTTTGAAAATACATTGTTTTTATTTTTTAAAAGCATTTTACTTATTTGCAATATTCGAAACTTATAAAAATTGGTGTAAGATCATGTTCTTTTTTTTCATAAAATGGTTATTAATTATTCGGGGTATTACATCGAGGCACCAGTATTATACAACAAGTCCCTCAGGACACCACTAACACTACAAAGAATGGGTCAAGAGTTTGAGTAGACCATATGGAGTACGTCTATAATATGTTCACTTGATTATCATGTATCTTATATCAATATTGTATTTGCATGAATTATAAACTGATGGAACAATATTGCATATTATTTTCTTTGGATTAAACAATCTTTTTATACAAAATAAGTCCACAAATATGATAACATAAAATCCTTGTGTATCCTACTCACTAAGTCATAGATTTACACTTTATCTTTTCCACCTGTAAAACATATGTGTTTTATAGCTGTTGACCCTTTTAAAGATTTATGTTGCGCATTCGAACCAGAGGCCAACTTTGGACCACCTCTCTAAGCTGATTTTTAAGGAGTTGGACCCACTCTACAGTAATGAATTGTGCCGTGATTTCGAGTATCCTTTGCATGATACATTTTTTGGATTTCTTTAAGTGTATTATCAGTTTTATGGTAACCCTTTGATCGATGGATCAATGGATTTGCTTATCTTAAAAATATGGTTACTGATTTAAGCTTTGGTTTGTAATAACTTGTTTTTGTCTTGATGAGCGGATTGAGACCGATACTTTTGATGATTATCTCTATGATTTTTTTTAGTTTGCTCTAATATTGTTATTATTGTGGATGTTAAATTATTATTATTATTATTTTCTATTCAATATGGGATAGGGACAAATGGGATGGATGTGAAATTAATATCTTGATACATTGGAAAAGCCTTCCGTTATAGGCTTTTTGATGATGGCTCAATGATCCTTTGGTCTTATCCCTTGTGGGATTCGATGGGGAGGCGAACCATGAGATAGTTACTAGTTAATTATTTCTTAGGGCGTTACATCGTCAACATGATTTTTAGTCTTAAAACAGCAGTATGTTGTCCTTGGAATTATGCCTTGAACTGCTTTCCAAATGTTCTATTTTCCATACTGACATAAATTCGGTGATAACAATTATCAAGCATATATGATTTAATCAAACCACCTAGCATTTATGAAAACGCACATCTTTCTATGTTATTTCCAATTAATTAAATTGGGCTCATTGCAAGGGCTAAGTTTCGTTGGCGATTTAATTACTAAATCATGGACTTATGTATTTTGTTTCCACCTATAATGTTTTACAAATTAGCAAGTTAGCTTTAGGGTGCATATAGCTTAGAACTATTCACAAAGCTTGAGTCACTAAGCAAAGGCTTGTAAAGGTAGATTTATGTGTATCATTTGTGTAATGTTGTACTTGTATGAGAGAGTGAATCTCTACCTCTTCTTTTTGAACTAACTTCAAAATATTTTATGCCCGGCCATACCAACATAGGAAACCTACCGATCATAAAAATGTTGTCCAACTGAGAAATTTTTCTGAGAGACTAACTTTATGAAGAACATAGCATCATTTAGATGATGAACATTGCCAGATCGAACATACACGATGATAAAGATCAGATCATACCAATGTCTGAAATAGAAAGTGGGGTATAGTCATCGGTGAAGACTTTTGCCTTGGTACAACAGTTTTCTCTGGTTAATGCTTGTGAATATTCTATATGCAAGAAAAATTTCATACTATATATAGAGTGGTGCCGAAGTCTCTTTCCTGCAGAACGAGAGGGAAAAAAAAATCTTTTCTCATAGGGGAGCAGCAAGTCTTTTCTGAAGAAACTCGCAGTTCTATCTTCCCCTTATGGCCTTATCTAAAATAATATATATATTTTAGATACTTATAACTCTTTGGTTGGATCAGACAAGGATCGACTTATATAAAGATGTTTCCACTAATTCAGATTCATACTCAAAGTCGAAACCCCTGATTCGTGTCTAGAATAGTACTCCATTTACGTTCTGATTTACGGCACCGTCAAAGAACATTTGCCAATCATGAGGAGTTTCGTCTTCTTCTTCGATCACCTACCGCAAATAGAATAGCTTCGTCTCCTTACTAACAAAATAAAGCTAGCTCATTGTCAGGCATGGGATGATATATCGCGATCATAGAAAAGCATAAATTAAGTCTCAAAAATAAAAATAGAAAACCAACAAGAAAGACAAACAAGTGGCGTACGTGGCATATTCAGAACATACAACCGCCCGGTAGTTAGCACTTAATTAATTAATACTGACCCAATTGAGACCGTGGCCACACCAATTGATAAAACAGTACTGATGATGTGGTCAACCCTGGATACGTGGCTCTTCCAACTGCTGTCAATTTTGGAGACAAAAGGTAATTACTCTTTCAGCTTTAGATCAACTTACATTTTTGTTGCTTTTATTCTGATAATTGTTAATACGTGTAACACTTCAAGTATATTATAATTTAACTAACTTGTGGATGTTGTGAGTGACGTTTTGAGTTAATTATTCTTGTTAATTAATTTTGAGGAAGTCACATATTCACCAATATAACATTTTATTAGTGGTGGAGCTAGGATTTTGTTTAGGGGGTCAAGATTTTTTTTTTTTTTTTAATGAACTAAAATAAAAAATTAAATTTAAAGAAAAATTAATTAAAAATATTAAAACAAAAATTATGGTTAACTCATTGGCAATGTTCTGTTTTGTAGATATGCTCTTTGAATATGATCTCCGTCACTAGGATGCATGATAATCAAAAATAATTAATATAAAAGAACAATCTAAACATAAAACTTAATCAATGTAAAAGTTTGTTTACATACTTGTGAGGCTCTTTAAAAAAATTAGCAAAGGCATAAAGTAAAAAAAGAAATATTGTAAAAAGATATATCAAATCATTGAATGTTGAACGGCTACATAAGAATAACAATGGGACAGATAGCAATCAATGATACTATTTCACATCCCAAATCAGTGTTAAGTGTTTAAAATTCTAAATATATACGGACGGGAGTGTTACAAAAAATACTCCTTGCATACCTCTTATACACCTACATTCTCATATAGGGTGGAATCCATATCACATGGATCTCACCCTACATGAAAGGGTGCGTGTGTAATGAGTGTATTTTTATCTTTTCCTATACCCATATAGATTTTTAAAGTCGCAGTTGCTCATAACTAAAATAAATAAATAAAAGCCAATGCCTTTAAAGTTGATGTTGTTGCTTAGAAGTGAAAAAACCAAAACAAAAAAATATGTCGGCACCCTTTAAACAAAGTAAACCCTCGTAAGCCGTAAAGCTCAAACGCGGCCTTGTCAATTGGCTTATTGGCCTATCACAAATGGAGTCGCATCAAGCATAAACAAAGCATTCAAGAAAATAAGTGAAACAACATATTTTGAACTATTTAAACAATTGTTTTATAAAGTCTTCCACAAAGTTTAAACGGTGTGTTTTGAAAAAAAATAAAACACTTTGTTTTTAATCTTTGTCTTCTTCAACCTTCGTTTGAACTCTGACCTAATTTATCAAACGTCTGAAGCAGTGACATAACGTCAGCTTGAGTCGTGAATCCCGACCGGTCTTCTTAGAAAAGATTTGCCCCCTGATGAGTAGTTGATGTGAGTAACCAAAGGATCTAAGAAAATTTTACTGTGGGTAAGAAGAATTTTTGAGAGGTGAGGTGTATGGGTATTTGACCCCTCTCGACCTTCTATAACCCGCCACGTAATGCATGTTATAATATGATTATCAATCCATTAAATAAATAGTAAAATTTCTAGGCACATGTAGCATGATAACTAACAAATTAGATAGTTATGTTACTAAATTTTAGAAAAACTTATCATGAATGGAGAATGTCACACAAATAGCTTTTGACGTAGAAGATCGAAAGAACAAAACTTTCTTACGATTGGCTAGAACTTTGCACTAATAACATGTGAAATCAACTAAAAATGATTAGAAAAGATAGAGAAATTGCAAGACATGAAGTTCTTTAGGAATCATATATTATTCATCTTTTTCTTTTTTCTTTTTTTCTTTTTTTCTAGCGTGTATCTCATACTCCTCTTCAAGACTTCTTTTTATGGACATATAATTATAATGAGAGTATAAAGAATATAAAAGGACGATCACATAGAAGGGGTTAAAAAAATTACATTAATTTAGTAAAAGTTTTAAGAAATAGAAATTAAATGATCATTCACATAATGCATGAACGCATTTTTTACAAGAGGAATGCTAGAGTATCTCCTTGTGTTCTCTTGGTGTTCTCCTGCAATGGCATAAATATAATTTTTTGATTAAAAAATTACATCTATGCCATCCAAAATGACATAGATGTAATGTTTTAATTACGTTTATGCTATTGCAAGAGAACACTAGGAGAACTCCAGGAGATATTCTAGCATTTCTCTTCTTACAATTCTCCGGGTTTGATTTTGTTTCAATTTCTTTGTTCTTGTGGTACGCATGTTGCAAACATCATTTCAATAATAAAATTACTGATCCTTTTCACAATTTTCTTACTTCCTCTTAATACACCGAAGATGAAGAAGAAGAAATTAAGGAGGAGATAAATAGAATTTTTAATAAAAATAAATGTATTTTTTAAAATTACTATTAAATTTCGATCTTAAACTTAATTATAATTTTAAAGTTATATTAATTTTTTTAAAAAAATAATAATTGAACGTAGAATTACTAACAAATTGAGCGTGTCCATTTCCATAGTCCAAAGTCCTGTGGCCGAAACGAAGGAAACAAAATATCAACACCGAGGATGTGGGACCCAGTCCCATGTACCTAACGTCCCTATAAACGCCGCCGTCCTTACCACGCTATCTCTAACACAGCGCCTCCACTCTTTCTCTCTCTCTCTCTCTCTCTCAGAAGTCAGAAAGAAATAAAAAAATTAAAAAAAAAAAAAAAAACTGAATAAAATTCCTGAAATCTGCTTTCAGAGAGTTGAGAGGCAACGAATCCGAGCCCCAGGTGGTTTGATTTCTTTCGAATTTTTCGAAATCCGACTTTGGGGTCTGTTTTGATTTGTCTCCTTGCAGCAGAGACATCTCGCATCTGCTCCTTTCCGTTTTCGTACAAGTCCCATCCAATTTCCCAACCCTCCATTTTGACCCATCATTTCAACGCTCCAAACGCACCGTTTTCCCATTCCGGAGCACCACCACCCCCCTCTGCAAGCCGAATCGATCTTTTTTTCTTCGTTTTTTTCCCCGAATACAAAGCTCTCCTCTTTTCTTTTCTTTTTCTCTCTCTCTCTCTCTCTCTCTCTGCGTGCGCCCGAGCGCGCGTGTTTCTCCAATTCATTTAATTTTTGTTTTTAATTTACTTAATAATGAGTGAGCAAAGTAAAATTGGGTCATGGTAAATATCGGAGTTTCCTCGTTTGCTTCTTCTTCGACTCTCGGTTTCAGGTAAAAATTGTGGTCTTATTTATTCCATTTCTGAGGTTGTAGGTATAAAGTTTGATCTGAAATTTGGTATTTATTATAGATTATATATTGTGGTGGATTCGATATTTATGCGATGCTTGTGTTTTGGAAGGGTATTGCAAGGTGTAGTGAAGTTGGAACATGTATCATGCTAAGAAATTTTCGATGACGAGCTTAGTGCCGCACAAAGGTCAAGGTGGTGAGCCGCTCGCGATGACTGCTGGGGTTTCGGGGGGATCTTCTGCAGTCAGAAATTCGACGCTTGCTGCTTCTGGGGGAACTGGGAAGCAACGTTTGCGCTGGACTTCCGACCTTCATGACCGTTTTGTGGATGCCATCACGCAACTTGGCGGACCAGATAGTGGGTATTCTCTTTTATAAAGTATTATTATACATACCCCTACTTATTCATATCTATATATATATGGAGTAACTTTCCTAGTTTTGTAGTTAGAAAAAATTATGGTTGTGGAGTGAGGGTGGGCTGTTTGTTAGTTTTTTATTCTTCATGTGGTGAATCTTAAGAGAAATAAATGATGGAGGACGGTGGTAGAATTAAAGGCCTTTTTTTTTTCAATATCCTTTATCATTCGATGGCTGTCTATGAGTGTTTTCAAATTTGTAGTTTTCATGATTTTTATTTTCTTTTCTTTTCTGGTCAGATGTTTCTCTTGTATACTTTATTCGTACTTGGGTGCACCCTTTTGCGTTTTAATGGAGTTCATTTACTAATATAAGAAAAAATTGGATGAGATAGATCATTGATGTCTTGAATCTTGCTCTAGTGTGTTTTTCAGTTTTCTTTTTTAATTTTATGTGGGCAGACTCTTCAGTGTCCCACTCCTGTTTTGAATATCTGTTTGTGCTATTCAAAGCATACCAGCTTTTGTATTGAAATCCCCAATTAGAGTTGGCAAATTTGGCACCAACTATTGTCTCCGCTTGTTCACCTGTATAACTCAATTTGGTTAATTCAACTTAAATCAATAAAGTTTATATTTTATCAATAGCTAATGGCATACATATCTTGTACAATCGAGTGGATTTGGGGGTTGTGGCCTCTGTGTGTGTGTCCAAATTGGTTTTGTATTTCGATTTTGGTGATTTTGATGCTCAGAAGTTGTAGTATTTTATGAACTTTAGTCCCTATGTCCTTTTCTTTCCCGCTGCTCTGAGTAGGAAGCCGTTACGCTTTTTATACACTTCTTTGCTTATCAAAAAAAAAAAAAGGAAGTGTCTGATTCCTGTAGTATTTCTTCGCATTTTTAATAGGTAGTTAATCGTACTTGATCTCTCATTACTATATTTTAGGGAAAAATTATCATATGTGATATTTCGGTGCACCAATTTAGGGAAATGCCTGCAATCACTGATTAGTGAGGCTACTTAGATAATACATTTTGACACAGAAGCAGATTTATCACGTTCATCAACCTGGTTCACTTCTGCATCCTTGCAATATCCTTTGACAGCTTAAATGCATTACTATCTTAAGAATTGTATATCTGTTAAGGTTGTGTGTTCAGTCTGGATGATTCAGGCTAACTTGTTGCTACCGTAGTGCATGTTGACCTGGTTGAGATGTAACTTTTTATGTTTCTGTTGATGATTGTGTGTGTGTGTGTGTGTGTGTGTTCATTTTGAACTATTTATATGAAAAGTTTGTAGATTGATGCGTTTGCCTTTAGAAAATCTTTGAGTTTGTTAGTGATATATAACTAATGTAACAATCCAAGGAAAAGGGTAGCTACATCTGTGTCATCACTCCAAAATGACTAGTCAATTTAGAGTTCCCTAAAACTGCCTATGACATCTAGTATCACATAATAAGGAATTGATGTAAGACTTAGCACCTATGAGTGCCTTTAAAATCTACCCACTTTATGTGGACTATTTATTTTCCCAATGTGAGACTAGGGTATTACAATCCTTGATATCCTCTTTAGGGACATGTCATGCAGTGCTCCAATACCATATGACATTTTAGGTTGCTCTGATACCATTTTGTGGCAACCCAAGGAGAGCGCTAAATACGTTGGTTCCATCACTCCAAAAAGACAAATCAATTTGGAGTTTCCTAAAATCACTTATAAAGCCTACTCTTTCCTAGTAAGAAACCAATGTGGAACTTAACACTCATGAATGCCTTAATAATCTACCAATTTTATGTGGGCTATTCATCTTCCAAATATTGGACTTGGTTATTACAGCTAAGAACTTTGTAGTATTTTATTGTATCAAGCAAGCATCCATGCAATTTCTTCACTGGAAATGATTTCTTTGTTGCCTAAGCCTACCATGTACTTGTGGTGCTCTGTTAGCTAAGCAATTTAGAATAGAGGCCATCAATGTGAAGCAATGGAAGTCTTGTTGACAAGAGTCTCTTTCAGTCAGTCTACAAAACCAGAGCTCAATCCCAGTTACCAATTACCTAACAAATTTGGGAAACTAAAAAAAAATACTTGTTTACAGTTTTACTTATTGCTTATAAGTTCTATGAACAACTTTAAATTCTGGTCTCTATTTTTTCTTGATGTGTTAATTTCTAAGCCAAAAGGATAAAGAAACTTTCTGTTTTTTGGGATTTCTTTATAGTGTCATAATTTTTTTTTTGTTTCTGTTTATTCTTCTTTAGCAAATGTTTGATGAATGCTATAAAGCAAATGTAGTCACTTGGAATTCCTTGATTTTAATGCAAATCGAACAGTGGAAAATTTTTTATTATCATTTTCAGGATTACAGTCAAATACAATAAATATCAGTAGCTTTCCAAAAAGTGTTTTCAGCAAAAAACGTTTTACATCAAAACAAATGAAGCTTTAATGTGATATAGATTTTGAAGATAGCAACCCTTGTCCTTGACGTGCCAATGTATAGTCTGCAGCAACTATTTATGGATAAAATAATAATTTCCGCTCATGTTTTTCGTTCTATTTATTTGGTTTCAGGGGCAACACCAAAAGGTGTTCTAAGAGTGATGGGTGTACCTGGACTCACCATTTATCATGTGAAAAGCCATTTACAGGTGCAGATATCTCGCTAGTCGCATTTTGTTTATGTACATAGACACAGATTTGGCTGTTGATATATCTGAATATTTGAGATTGAGTGGAAATTGTCTTTGTTTTTCTTTTCGTAGAAGTATCGCCTTGCAAAGTACCTTCCGGAATCTCCTGGTGATGGCAAAGGTGCCCCATTTCCCTTTTCTCTTAGTATTTCACCATCAGAATTTTGTTTGTACATTTTGGGCATTGAATCTAAATTCGGAGAATGCCATTTTTGACCTTTAGGTTCTAAAGATGAGAAGAAAAGTTCTGGAGACAGCTTTTCTGGCACAGATTCTTCCCCGTGGGTATCTTTGTCTTCTCCCAAACAATATACCTCTCTGCATGCACAGCTCTTTGCCTCCTCATGTTCTCTTAACTCTACTTCTAACAAGCTACAAAATCTTCCTGTGCTACAGGGGAATGCAAATTAATGAGGCACTGAGGATGCAAATGGAGGTTCAGAAGCGTCTTCATGAACAGCTTGAGGTCTGGTCTCACAATCTCCTTTTGCTTTTATAATTACTGAAAGAGGGTGAAAATTAATTCTGCAAATTATACACTAACCGGAAATGAGGGTTTTTAGGAAATGCAAATGTATTCAAGGGAAAAAAAGACAACATAAATAAGATATCCCTCTAACAAACAAAAAGTAAGAACAAGACACTGTAAGGAATACACTAAATGGAGTGGAAATCCTGAATAGATAATCCCACTTCATCTATGAGGATGTAAATTCTCTCTGAAACATAACAATGTATATGACCCTTAATGCGAAGAATCTGCTGCTTGTTCTCTACAAGTGAAGCGTAAGGACTGTCTATATAATCAAGAAGTCAAGGACTATCTATGCAACCTTCAACTTGCAGAAGGTGGTCAAGACTTGCCTTTCTTTAGCAGTTTGTACCAACTCTCATTTTAATTAGCCAGAAATGGAAAAGAAAATTTAAGTAATTGGCTGTATACATCATGTGTTCTTTTAGGTCATACTTGCAATTTTCTGCATGTCGTGATGATTGTCATTTGTATGAGATTGCATTAGCAAATGGAAAAGTAATAGCTTTTGGTTCCGGATGTGCTTTTTAGTTGTGTTTGGCATGGTATAATATTTACTTTTATGAAACAAAAAAATTTGTTAACTGCCAAGGGTGAATGAAAATGAGTCTGTCTAGCAATTAGTCAGATTTTTCATGTAGCTTATGTCATTTTTTGCATGTTTAGCTCAAGCATCGCAAGTAATAGTGGAACTCTTTCCTGGATCCTTCTGGCTATAGTACGAAATGCAGCCTTTCATAATGATGAGTGTGTTCTGGGGGATGTCTTTGTGCTGGTTACTTGTATGTCAATGTATTTATTTGAATACTTGCATTTCAGGTTCAAAGACAGTTACAAATGAGAATAGAAGCTCAGGGTAAATATTTGCAAAAGATAATCGAGGAGCAGCAGAAACTAGGTGGTGCACTGAAAGCTTCTGAGACCTTGCCATTGGATGAGGAGGATAAGCAAAAGCCATCTGAGTCAGAACCACCTGGTGATGCTTCTGCAGGTCCCTCTTCTCCCCGAAAGAAACAAAAGGTGGATGATGTATTAACGGATGGCTTCGCCGCCTCCTCGGTGCCCACAAAAAGTGACCAAAAGAATGATTTTGTTGGTCAGTGGGATCGGGACTTTTACGGAAGCGATGCTGGGTTTGGATTAGACTTGGGAACTGAGTTCAAGGAGGGAGATGGTGTAGCGCAGAGAGCAGCTCTGGAACTAGGCCCCTTGTGTGGTTCAAAATAGTATTCCCCATTGTTAATGTGCTCTTTTGTAATGTTTGTAGCAGAAGATATAAACCATGCTGTGTAAGTCTATACATGCAGTCCATTTGTAGATATAATTAAATACAAAATCTCTAGTTATTCTCTTCTTGGGTCAAGTGGCAGTCCATAGATTCTTAGCGAATGATAGAAATCTTTTACAGCTTTTCCCTTCTGTTGTTAATTTCAAATGAGGTTTGGTTCGCACAACGGTTGGATGCAGACGTGTTTCAAAAAGGATATGGCAGACGCATATCCATATTTGGCTGTTTCTTCTTCCTTGTGAGTAAACATTTGGCCGTTTCTTGTTTGAATAGAAACAAAGCAGAAGTAGAAAATCCCTTCAAACAGACAGCGAGATTTAAAAAAGGTTACAGGAGAGAGTCATCTTATGCTCCATTAAACTTTGTATGTTTCAACATAAAATAATAATGGGAGAAGTACACATATCCCCTCAAACTATCACTCAATTGTCAATGTGCTCTCTAAACTATCAATTATGTCAATGCCCTTCTTAAAACTACCAAAAAATGTCAATGTTTTCCCTAATACCAACAAAAAGACAAAAATAACCCTAATTTTTTTTTTAGTAAGACAAAAATGTCCATATAAAATTCAAAAAAAAAAAAACTAAAACTAAAAAATTAAAAAGAAAATAAAACTAAAAAACTAAAAAAATTATTTTTTAAAAAAACAAATTTAAAAATTTAAAAAAAAAAAACGAAAAAGAACGATTTTTCTTTTTTCTTTTTCTTTTTTTTTTTTTAAAAAAAAAAACAAATGAAAAAATAACTAAAAATTATTTTTCTTAAGAAAAATAAACAAACAAACAAACAAAAAAGGAAAAAACAGTTTTAATTTTTAATTTTTTTATTTTTGGTATAAATTTTTGTTATTTTATATTTTTTTAATAATTTTTTTAGTTTTTATTTTATTTTAGTAATTTTATGAAGGGTATTTTTATCATTAGGGGGACGTTGACATTTTTTGGTAGTTTAGGGGGAGACATTGACACAATTGATAATTTAGAGGGTACATTAACAATTAAGTGATAGTTTGATGAATTTATGTATATTTTTTTTCAATAATAATATCCAACCTGAAAATAATTTCCGCCTAATTCCTCTCAGTTGTGGCTGTTCTCATTGCATTTAGGAACCCAGTCCTAATTACCGCCTCATCCATTTTGAGGGATTCAAGTATATTCCTGTTACTGATAGTGATTTTCCAAATTCTGTGAAAAGAGTAGTGCTAATTAATTAAGCATTTTCCATAACTAGTGGCCGATGGGGGGCGCCATTTGACATGTTAACAATCAAATGGGCACGCCCCCTTTTTTGGTGAAAACCTGTGCGTATTTTGAAAACCTTGCACCTGGAGAATTCTGTTGCCTGGCCTCTGTTTTTGCACCTGAACATTAATATGATCATAATTATTAGATATTTTCCATATCGTGCTAGAGTTCAATAAAGAGTATATCTCCGTTTATTTTATAGCCTAATAAGGAATAGCTAATTCAAAATCTTTCCTTACTAGAGTCGTCATAGTCTTAGAAGTCAAGACCTAATTAGTCTCTTATATAATCAGTAGTCTATTGTTTTTCTATTTAAAGGGAGGCTAGCAATAAGAAAAGTAATAAGTTGATTATTATTTTAGAATACAATTTTATGTGATTTTGGAGGTTAAGGCTCCCTCGATATAGCCATTGAAGATCACGGCTCTTTCGAAGTAGCCGACTTATCATTTTCTATGTTTTTTTACTAGTGGGTTCGCACTAAGTGGTATCAGAGCAAGGTTGATGGTTTCTACATCAATCAGCAATCCATGCCAATTACCATGTCTTTCCAAATTTACTTGAGTGCAAAGCAACAAGCATGGCTAGAAAAGATTCGGTCAAAATTCCTTGCGTGAAATGAAAAATTCACCAAAAAGATAGAGGAGCATATGAGAAAAATTAAAAGCTTGTCACGGCCCTCTCTACCAAGCCAATCCTTGCCCGTAACACCTACACCACCAGCTGCTACCGTCACAAAAAGAGGAAGAAAATAGGTGTTGAAGAACCAAAAATCCATCCACGCCGGTGTCCCACCAAACCAATGTTGACTAGCCGCAGATCAGCCCACCCTAGCCACAAATTTAGAAAGCACCAAACCCAACCTTCCAAATGTGCTGTCATCAACCCACGTCGCGCCTCCACGCCTCTGGTAGTCACTTGTGATCATTGTGGTGCGAGAGAGATAAGGAAGACAGCTTTTGTTTGGCTTTGGTTCGGAAAAAAAATAATAATATATATATATATATATGTTGATGGGGAAAGAAGATCACATGATCCCAACAACTACAAGAAAGGTCTCTAACATGCACCAAGATAAAGTTTGGAGTTTGTTTACTGTGATATTTATTTTTTAGCCTTTATTATTGTTATTTGATTTTCATTGTCTAGTAGTTTAGTTTTAAAATTCCTCCTTGGGGACAAGGAAATTCTTAGGGGAAGGGAATGATATAATCATAATTATTAGATACTTTTCATATCATGCTAGAGTTCAATAAAGAGTATATCTCCATTTATTTTATAGTCTAATAAGGAATAGATACTTTAAAATCTTTCCTTACTAGAGTCGTCATAGTCTTAGAAGTCAAGACCTAATTAGTCTCTTATGTAATCGGTAGTCTATTGTTTTTCTATTTAAAGGGAAACTATCAATAAGAAAAGCAATGAGTTGATTATTGTTTTAGAATATAGTTTTATCTGTTTTGGAGGTCAAGGCTCTCTCAAAGTAGCTATTAGAGATCACAGCTCTCTCGAAGTAACCGATTTATCATTTTCTATGTTTTGTTACTAGTAGGTTCACATCAAACATGGTTTATTAAAGAGTAGTAATTGACCCTGTTATTTTTGAACTATCTAGACAAATTGGTATGCTTTATTTGTGTTGCTTTGTTTTCATGTATGTATAAATATATGCACTCAAAAGTATTTGTCAAAATGTCTCTTTACAAGTTGCAATTTTTGTAGGGCTTTTATGATTTAATTGCTGCGATTTTTGTTGGGCTTTTATATAGAAACTAAAACATAATTGCAGACTCAATAACCCTAGCAATCATTTCTTGCCATTGTTCTTAAGGCTTGGTCCCGTCCCAAGAGGGAGTTTATGTTTGGTTCACGAAATTTGATGTTAACTTTTGCTTTCTTACTTACTGCTTCTCTCACTTAGGATTGGCTCCATTTTTGTGTAATTGACACTCACACACGTAGTGATTAACCAATTGCAAATTAGATTGCAACAATTGGAAAAAAAAGCCATTTCTTGACTGTTTGGATTCTGAATGAAACAAGGTTATTGTTATCCCTGATGTTATGTTGTTTTCTTGTTAGTTTGCTTCTCCCTTCTTGTCTGGGTTCATGTGAAGATTTAATAAAAGTGTTCACCTATGTTAGTTGAGCAGAAGTTTCAACTGATACCTATGGACATATTATTGTTTCTGATGAGAAGATTGTTGATTTGATTGATATTTCGTTGTGGGTAAGCATAAGCATAATTGGTTTGAATGATATTTTCCCTTATCTGGTTGTTTCATTTTAGTGGGAAAGCTACTTATGGGATGATAAAAGACATGCAGCTGAGGATCCTAAGAAATGGGAAGGGAGAAAGATCCTCGTCATACACACAAGGTGGACTCCTAGGGTTGTTTGACAAAGTTGAGCAGGGAATTGGCGTTGAATGGATGTCCATGAAAACGTTCCTCGCAGAGATGGCACTGGAAAAATGTTCTAGAGAATCAAAACAAACATTTCAAGTGCTTTGTATTGATGCATGTAAAATATTTATAGTTTGATATCTGAACAGTTGAAAGAGGTTGCATTAGACTTAAATCTCTCAATAAGAGAGTCTATGCAAATATTCTTAACGAGGAAGTAATGAAGGTGGAAAGATATGATGAGTTTATGCTTGCATCTGCATTTGACTGCTTGAAGGGAGATGAGAATGTTGCAAGAGCATTTTTGGCAAAGAATGCTAAGTTTAAAAAGTTTTGGTTGGACAACTTCTTCAAAAATCATGGAGCTTAGAATTTGCGTATCATCAATATATAGTAAGATACTAATTAACTTGATTGTAATAACATATATGATTGAACTTGGATGGCCGTAGTACGTTGGTCAAAACTTTGCAATATTTGTGGTTAAACTTGAATGGTAATATTTATGATTGAACTTTTGTCGGTAATTTAAATTTATTGTTAGATGTTATTTATGGCTCTTCCAATTTGAAAATATATAATTATTGTTAGTCAATGTGTATATCTTTTTTAAACAAAAAATTTTAGTTGTTTTTTTATATTATTTTACATTAATATTTTTATGTTGTGAATAAAAATTGATTTTTATAAGTTAATATAATTGAATGAAAATATAAAAAATATTTGTGATTTTTTGTACGCGCCAAACACCGAAAAAAATTTTCTGCCACCAAAAAATGTTTTCAGCAGAAATCATTTTCCTGAAAAATGATTTCATTGGAAATACTTTTCGATAGAAAACATTTTACGCCGAAACAAACGGAGCATTAGATGAGGCATTACTTTGTTGTTGATGTGTTGCTTCATAAGCCAGCTTTTGAAAACATCAGCGTTATACTTATGGATCCTGGTTACATTTATAAGTAAACTAATTGGACATCTCCTGTAAATGTAATATAGATATAAGATACATGATAATCAAGTGAATATATTATAGTGTACTCCATATTGTCTATCCAAGCTTTTAATCCCTTGCTTGATGGGTTGGCACTGTTCCGATGGACCTGTAGTACAATATTGGTAACGCAGTAGGAATTAAAACAAACAGAAAGGCCCAAGACTACCCAACACTGGTATCAAAGCCAGTGAGACACTAGTTTGTTCTTCCCTATTGTTAATTTAGTGAGACTCCAGGTTACCAAAAGGTTTATCTTTATAATTTTCTGTTTGTTTTAATTCATGTTGCGTCAATTGGTGCCTCGATATTGCTGCATACCATCATCGTTAGTGTCACGTTCGGATTTAAACCCTAGGTGATCCACACCACTGACAATGTTATCATTCTGACCACCAATTGAATATGGTTACACTGGTCACTAGAAAACTATTGGATCCAAGGCCGAACAATAAATATAAATCTCTTAAACGTAGGGATTAACCTGTATAATAGTAGCCCATAGCCTTCATCTGTACATGAAGCACTATATCATATGATGCAATTAACATTTGTCTTTTACTTGCATGCATTTTACAAACTCTCATATTATATATTATTATTAATCATCTCATGTTTTCATAAAAATAGAGTTCACATTGCTCCAAAATATATTTCAAGTAAGTATGCACGTTTATCATATAAAGTACTTATGTTATGAAGTAATATGAAATAACAGGTATTCATGTAAGTTTAGTCATCGGGGTCGCAAGGCTCTTCTAAATAACCTTCCAGAGACTCACCACCCTTCAAATCTGTGAAAGAATCACAAATCAAAACTTAATCTAAGCTAAAACATCTTAACTCTTAATTTGAGGGAAAAATGGTCATAATGCCTGATAGTCGAAAGTTCGTTTTTCGGATCAATCAATCATTGTTGATCGTTTAGCTAGACCATTGAATGTTCGGTTGTCTAGCAGAAACACACATTCAACACAAGCCCTAGTTTAACCTAATCTAATGCAATCCAAGGCCCTAATATACATCCTAACACTGTCTTAAATTTAGACATGACGTTCATAGACATCCATGCTTATCGATAACAAATCCTCGGCCCATCACAATCCAACAATAATTTAATGTCTAAGTATAAAGATCTACATTCATACCTCCAAACTGTAAGCTAATCACCAATAAATAACCAAATATCACCTAATAATCGTACCCCATAACCATCTACTCATCTATCAACATCAAACTTATGATACCCAATTATCAAACTTAAATCTACAAACTCAAATGTAAATCTATGGTTAATAAGCTAATACATGCAACAAATAAAAGAAGAAATAGCATGCTAAAAACAAAATTTAAGACGAGATTATAGTATAAGATTACCTCTTCTTGAAAGGAAATCTCAAGATCCACCTTCTTTCTCCTCATTCCTCCTCTCTCTCTCTCTCTCTCTCTCTCTCTCTCTCTTAAGGTTTCCAGAGACTGTGTATAACAAAATGAGGCTAAAGGGACTGAAGCATGCATGCTTAAAAGGGTATTGACATCCCAAAATTAAGTTGTTGTAACCGCCTGTCGATTGTTCGGTTTCTAAATGGAACGTTCGTGGCTAGGGTTGCATCGAACGATCGGGTATCCTTACCGATCGTTCAGTGAGACCCAAAATTCACAAAAGTCTAAAATAATACACTTATCCCAACTCCAAATATCCTAGTTTAATAATAAAGCACTCTTAATCCTAATTATTTCTCAGGGTGTTACATGGGTTCGGGGTTTTCTCAAGTTTCGTCAGTGGTGTTGGTGACGATGAGGGATCAGTTTCTTCCATGTTCTAGCCCCTTACTCTTTTTTAAAATAAGAATAGTTTTTAGTTTTTTTTTTATTTATGGTATTTATGTCATTATGGAGGACATTGACAATTTTTTATAGTTTAGAGAAGGGGGGGGGAGACATTGACAATTATGGGGTAATTTGAGGGGGGTATGTGCATTTTTCTCAAAAAGAAACTTAGGGCTAATGGGCATTGAACATTACTCAAATTTTGTTAGTCCAATTATCAGTAACAACGAATATACCTTAACATCGACAACAATACTTTTTAGTGACGCCTACTGTTGGTACAGTTTCCGGTATGGTGTGAATCTGCACGCTCTTCTGATGTCTTCGCGCTTCTTAATAATTCTGCAAAACAACAAAAACTAAGTGACCCTTTCGGGGGTCCTCTCTGATGCCTAAATTAGCTTCTGTAAGAAAATAATACTCTGTGCTTAAAAACTGAGTCTTCGTTTATACCTAGGGTATGGGCTTACTTATAGGTAAAGAAGTAGAGTCAAACCTGAAGTAGGATTCATGCTCCTTGTTGATCTAGAACTGTTGCTAGAGTTCTAATTGGACTTTGATCCTTTATTAGACCTCTGATCTAATCATTCTTCTTATCTGATCTCTTATTTGACTAATTAGAGTCCTATCCCAATTCTCTTGGGGATAGGATCACGTACTGATCGGATTACGACTACTTACTCCAATTCAACTTGGAGTAGAGTCTTAATCCGAATTTACTGAGATAACTAATACCTGATTTCTCTGAAGTAGTTGTTGAATGTCTATCTTCTCCTTGGATCGGGTTGAGTGGAATTTATCCCCAACAGCTACCCCTCAATTCCCTTATCCGAAGCTTGCTTGAATAACAAGAATTTTATGTCTAAGGAAACCCGAGCTTTGTCTCCTTCTGAAAGCCTGCTAACCTGCAAAACCTGAGGGTTAAATCTTACCCCCCATTACCTTCTTGTTTTTCCTTAGGGTTTTCTCCCTGTCTCTTGGAATGGCTAACTCCTGAATAACCTGCAAAAACCGAGGGTTAAATCCGACCCCCCTTTCTTCTTGCTCTCAACTAGGACTGATCCTAGACTCTCGGCTAGGACTGATCCGAGAGCTTTCTTCTTTCTCTCGGCTAGGACTGATCCGAGACTCTTGGCTAGGACTGATCCGAGACTCTAGACTAGGACTGATCCGAGAGTTTTCTTCTTTCTCTCGACTAGGACTGATCCGAGAGGTTTTGCCTTGCTCTCGGCTAGGACTGATCCGAGAGGCTTTCTTCTTGCTCCCGACTAGGACTGATCCGAGAGGCTTTTGCCTGCAAAAGAAGCGACATTAACGGGTTCCCGGTCCCTAGACCGGGAACACTCCGATGCTTAAGTCAGCTCTATTCTTTTATTCTGAAAATACTTATTCCCAAAATTTGGGTAATTTTCTGTCTTTTATTATAACATGTCTGAGTTAAAAATAAAAGTCTAGTTCTTTGCAAACATAAATGCTAAAAATAAAAGTCTAGCCGGAAATTTCCGAGAGTCCTTTCTACCTGATCACGGGCAGATTATGTTGTTGCCTCGGCTCTTTATGCCGTGGGCTTGTACTTCTTCAGTCCTCTCTTCTTTCTATGTCATCTTGGGGATCATTCTCCTGATCCCTTTCGTTTGGCTGATGACGGTCTCGGGGATAGTAATCCCGTGGCTACTGTTCTCGGGGCTGATAGTCCTGATGATTTCGAGGCCTGTTATTTCCTGGCTGGTTTCGTTGCTCTCCCAAAAACCGAACTAGCTTGCCATTCTTTATAAATTCTTCTATTAACAACCTTAGGGTTACGCACCCCTCGGTGTAATGCCCTGCTTGTAATCTTTGAACTTCTTTACCTGCCTCTGCTCTTCCCCATCAGCTTTCCTGAATTCTTTCCTTTTCTTTTCTGGGGCTGTCTCTTGGGGTAGCCTAGAACTGGCCATAGACTTCAGCGTCTCTTCCTAATTGATGAATTCTTCTACCTTATCCATGAGGCCCTGCAAGGTACTCGGTTGCTTCCGGACCAACTTCTTCATCAAAGGCTCCTCGAGTGAAATTCCTTGATAAATGGCAGCAAAGACCATATCCTCGGTCGGATCTTCGACCGTTACCTTCTCTCAGTTAAACCGAGCCATGAACTCCTTAAGATTTTCGTTGCTTTGCTGGTGCAATGATAGCAAATATCCCGAGGGCTTCTTCCTTGTTTGGAAAGCTAGAAATTTCGTTAGGAATATTTTGGATAACTCCTTGAACTGATCAACGGAATTCAGGGGCAGCTTCTTGAACCAGTCCCAGGCATTCCCCGAAAGAGTAAGGGGGAAGGCCTGACACGCTACTTCATCGGGTGTCCCTTGAAGGTCTAGATGAGCTCGGAAATTCTCTAGGTGATCTAAGGGATCTCCGTCTCCTGCATAACTTAGAATTTGGGGTACCTTAAACTTATCGGGTAGCCGATAGTCTGCTACTCGTCTGGTGAAGGGTGAGTCTGTACCCATTAGGAGCTTATCCACAACTATGGATCTGCTTTTTTCCTTTCTTTCCATCTCCATGTACGTGCACCTTCTCTCCAGCTCGGCAATAACTTTGCTCAAATCTCCTTGGCGGTCATCCTCCCTCCGAGGATTAGTGTTGCTGTTGTGATCTTCTTCCTCACGCTCATCCATGTTCATCTCGGGATTGGGCTGTTCCAGCCTCCTGAGCAGCAACTCGGCATTCCGCTATGTTAAGGATTCAATCTGGGCTTCCAACGCTGCTATGCGATCCTGGTCTACATCGGGTGGTGGAGGCTGTGGATTATTCTGAATAACCGGTTCTAGTGGGGCTCTGGGCTCTCGGTTGGTCTGGCTTCCGGAACGTGTGTTCATCACCATGCTGGATCTTTTTTTTCTTTTATGAAGAACGAATAATCGTTTCCCACAGACGGCACCAAACTGTTGGTACAGTTTCCGGTATGGTGTGATTCTCCACGCTCTTCTGATGTCTTCACGTTTCTTAATAATTCTGCAAAACAACAAAACTAAGGGACCCTTCCGGGGGTCCTCTCTGATGCCTAAATTAGCTTATGTAAGAAAATAATACTCTATGCATAAAAATTTAAGTCTTCGTTTATACCTGGGGAGATGTAGAGTCAAACCTGAAGTAGGATTCCTGCTCCTTGTTGATCTAGAAATGTTGCTAGAGTTCTAATTGGACTTTGATCCTTTATTAGACCTCTGATCTAATCATTCTTCTTATCTGATCTCTTATTTGACTAATTAGAGTCCTATCCCAATTCTCTTGGGGATAGGATCACGTACTGATCGGATTACGACTACTTACTCCAATTCAACTTGGAGTAGAGTCCTAATCCGAATTTACTGAAATAACTAATACCTGATTTCTCTGAAGTAGTTGTTGAATGTCTATCTTCTCCTTGGATCGGGTTGAGTGGAATTTATCCCCAACACCTACTATTATCAACAACAATCGACGTATGGTCACTAACTCGCTAATACGATTTTATAATAAATATCAATTTTATATATTGTATTCTTGTAGTGAAATCAGAGAACTAAAGATAGAGCCCAAAATTTGGGTTTGAGTGGAATTTAGATACGATAAATAGCATTTTTTTTTTCTTTTAGTAATATTGTTTAGTAAAATGTTATACGACTTCTAAACAATTTGATGGTGTAGTAGTAAAAATCAAGCATTGGCTCAGCATTTGTAAAAAAAAAAAAGAATGACAAATTTTCATTATTACATTGACCTAGTGTATAGCATTCGCATAACAGTCTATTAAATAACCTTTTCTTTTTTTTTTCTTCTTTTTTTTTTCTTGTAAGTAATTATTACCGCAGAATCCTAAAGCCCACTTGGGCATTTCCCTGTAACTGTATAAGAGCAAAACCGGCACAAACAAACCTAGCCAACTTGAGACCAATATTTTCTCTCAAAAAAAAAAAACTTGAGACCAATATAATAATAATAATAATAATAATAAAACCTAAGCCAACTGAGTAGTATTGTCGCTTTTCATTTTATTTTTTTTTATTATAAAGAACATCTTGGTTTTTACTGGTTCATGATTGACGGTTAGGACAAACATGTGTCCAAGTCCAACTCATGGGTGGTTGGGTAGATTTTGAAATTTAAGTTAATAAATTTAAATAAGGCATTTTTTATATTTAAATATTACTTAAATAATTTATATATATATATATATATAAAAAAAAAAAAAAAAAATCATTCTTCCACTCTTCTAAATGTAAAATTACTAATTAAATATTATCTTCAAGTATTTTTTTAACATTTCATTGTTCAATTGATAGAATTATCTTTAAAAAAAAAACCTTTTACACTGGCCTTTATAAAACAGGGGCTTAGGCGGGGAGGAATTTAAGAGGCAAAGACTTGAGGTTTCTTTCTGAGGTTGTTAAAGTGGTGTATAATAGTCCCTCTTTTCTTTTGTGCTATAAGAATTTTCACAAA
The DNA here is from genome assembly GCF_958979055.1 of Alnus glutinosa. Classification (NCBI taxonomy): domain Eukaryota; kingdom Viridiplantae; phylum Streptophyta; class Magnoliopsida; order Fagales; family Betulaceae; genus Alnus; species Alnus glutinosa. The sequence continues at coordinate 14,171,591 of NC_084892.1, forward strand.
ATTTGGAGATGGAGAGTGCAGCAGCAGCAGCAGCAGTTAGGAAAACGCTGAAAGGCAGCTTATCTTTCTCCTCAAGTCTCAGACCGGAAGAAGGCGGCATGATGATTGGCGAACAAGAAGGCAGCACAGTGGATGAGATAAGCATTTTTGATGCCCACAACTACTTCAATGAATCCAGTAGTAGAGTAAGCTGCAATATTAATGTGAATGTTGTGAATCTGAAACGTAATTCGGAGCGATTGGATCCGACCAGATTCTCTTGGGTGGATAACGGGTATACTAATGTTAGAAACTACAGAGCAACTCCAACGGCTTCATCAGAAGCTAGTTGGAACAGCCGGAGTGGTCTCTTGTCGAATCCTCCGGGCGCAATCCCGCTCTCCGTGCACAAGGGTGAGAAGAAAATGAAAGGGAGCGGAAGATGGCTTTTCGGGAGAAAATGCCCCTGCTCAGGCAGAAAGTCCGTCCGAGTAGCAGAACCCAAAAGGCAGTCGGAGTCGGTGGTGGAAAAAGTCGATGATTCGGGGAAAGCAGTGATCAGTTACAAAAGTCTTTTACCTGCTGATCATCACAGTACTACTACTACTGCCTTCTCCTTTCCCATACTAAATCCATCGTCGTCCTCGTCAACATCGTCTCCATTAAAAGTGCTGCAGGTTCTGAAAGGAGGAGGGGTTAGCATTCGCAATATTGAAGAATCAGATCCAGCCCGCCATTCTTTGGAAGTGTTCCGGCCCTCCTCACACGTACACGAAGCTGTCTCTAATATTCCCAAATCAAGAATGGTGGACGATAATGATGAAGTGGCAAGCAACGCCAGCTCGGACCTGTTTGAGATAGAGAGCTTCTCAACTCAGACTAGTTCGTATCCGACAACATACGGTGGCAGAGAATATTCAGTGGACAGCTGTGATACAAGATTAGGAGGAGTATCGCCAATGACATTGACACCGACGTCCAGTACTAGTAATCATCATATCTACGAGCCAAGCGAGTGTAGCATCGATTGGAGTGTGACAACGGCCGATGACGACCCAAATCCAATGGTTATGCAGGGGCCGGAAAAGAGCAAACGGAGACCATCATCATCATCATCGCCATTATCAGGGAATGGGTTGTTGTCAAGCTGTCGATGCGAGAAGGCTGTGAGCGTGGGGCCGAACCCAAAGAAATGGGGGTCTGAGGAATACAAGCCCACATTGAGGCATGTGGGCAGTAGGCCACCCATACCGTATAAGCCACCCTCTCACTCCCAATCACCTCGAGCTCGACTGTCTCTTCCTTTTGCGACATAGAGACATGGAGATTGGAGAGCACCTCAATTATCGCTTTTTTATATGCCGCCCGCCATATCCATTTCTCTCTGCTTTGTTTCTTTCCTAAATAAATAATTTGTGTCATCGGATTTTCTATATTCTCTTCTTCTTTTTGTTTGTTAACGTGTCTTCTATCTGCATTGATGTGCACCTCATCTCTACTTCATCTCACTCTTTAATTTGAAGTATCCACTTTCACTACTCCATTTTTTAAATATTCTTTCTTCCAGCAATCTTAGATGTAGTGGATACACATGGTTTCTTGACGATGCATCAATTTTAATGAAGACATATTTTCTTGACTCTGATTGATCCTAAAACTTAAAACCAAAATTTTCATTCCATATGTTTTCCTTCAGCTGCCAAACAACCCCACAAGAAAAGGCTCAATTGAGCTCACCGGATCGCAATTGAAGAGCGGATTAGTACCACTTGCTCAGTTGCTCGAATCAATTCCAAACTATATACCCCACCCAAAACGCAGTGTTTCACACCTCAATTATCTGGCTCTCCATCCAAGTCAATTTGATCAAATTGGGGTGGTGTAAGAGATCAGAGAGAGAGAGGGAGAGATTAAATGCAAATTTCACCGAAAGAGGAAGATGGCCTTGTTTGTGCAGAGAGGGAGAGTACAGAGAGCGTGTTTCTTAGAAGGAGAACGAAGGAGAGAGGAGAAGAGGAAAGAGAATAAAAAATAAATTAAGAGAGAGAGTTTCGAATATTTTTAGTATATTCTTTTGCCTTGTTGAATGCTACAGTGCTCAACAAATCTATAGCACCATTTCAAGTAGGCACAGAACACACGGCAAAAGTTAAATTGTTAACTACAAACCAGCATCCTTATTTGTTAACTCCTTGCTAATTTAGAGGCACCAACGAAGGCAGACAAGCCTAAATATTAGCCAGGGGGCCAGTTCATTTGTCGCCCCCCAAGGAGGTGGACGTGAATGTGATAAACCGATTGACCTGCAAAAATAATAATATATGTTGTTGAGAAAATAATAATCTGAAATCTAAGAAATTAATTTGATTAATTTCAAGCAATGACAAGGTTGAAAGAGCGAGCACAAACATCCATCTGGCCCATCATTAATCACAACCCTGAAGCCATCATCCAGGCCTTCCTGCTTGGCAACGAGCTTAGCAGTGTAAAGAAGGCGGCCAAGAATCTCATTGTGCCTCTCCTCAGCCTGGGAAACAAAGCCCCATATCATTATTAACTTACAATGATATCAAAACAAGCAAGAGAAAAAAATTGATAAGAAATAGCATTACTCATTGCCTTACCCAGAGATTAATATAGACTGATTACAAACCATATAGTAATCAAAATCACCTTAATGGGCAAGAATATATACCAAATACTCGACCAAAACTGAACTAGCAAAAAGTGGGACCCCATATCTCTTTATATTCTACCTACTTAGATTGGAAATGCTACAAAAATTTCAATTTAGAAACCACGCAGAAAAAGGTTTTGATGGATATTTCAAACCTACTAAGATTAGAAATGCCCTAGCAAGAATAAGCTACAGGATAACATTTACTCAACTTATGCAACCCATTGTCTGCCAAAAATGCTCTTCTTCAATCAACGCTAACAGATTTACCAATCCATTCAAATTTCAACAAATTCAATTTGTGCCCACGTAAAAAGCAAAATAAATCTGACACAGGGACGTCAATTTATGTCATTATACAATGAAGATATAATTGCAAATAACTAGCTACAATTAACTATGATTAACCATATCACAGTGATCACACTTATAATTGAATTTATTTTTCAGGTGATGAGAGAATATTTTAGGTCTCCAGACGAGTATCAGGCACAGGCGCACACAAAATTCTTACTACAAACTATGGATAATCAAACAGGTTCCATACTAATCAGTGCCCTCCAGTAACCATTTTCGGATTTAAAGTAAATGAACCAGTACGTCCAGTTACCAATGCCAAAAACGTTGTCAAAACAAAAAAAAAAAGGTCCAGTCCCAATAACTAGAAGCAAATTTTAAACAGTAAAATGGTATCAATCTCTCAAGCCATTTTTTTATTCTTTATGGCATGCTTCGAGCTGTTTAAAGGAAGAGTGAATATAACAAAAGCACTAGCTGATTGAAGTAAATTTCCCCAAGACATGAAGTCTATATGGCCATACTATACATGTAAGGTCACAACAAAATGAAAGAAAAAAAGGGAGTCACTTTTTGGAAATTGTATCATGGATCCTGTCATTTCGTCCATGCTACAAAGCATATCTGCCAAATGATGCCTATGAAGCAAGCCACAAAAAATATACCTTAGATAGTCCTGTCAATCCATCCTTAAATTTTGGAATGATTAATATATGCGTGGGAGCTTGGGGAGCTATGTCCCTAAAAGCAAGGACCTGCCAAAAATAAAACAGCATGGGAAAATTAACATCTATTGCAGTACTGCTACACCAATAAATGTATCATAAAGAAGAAAATAGTTTTCTAAATTTAGTGGAAAAGAATTGATTCAGAAAATATAAAAAACTAAAACCAACAAAAAAAAAAACAAAACAAAACAAAAGTTACCCAATAGCTCAGACAAAAAAAAAAATAAGATAATAAAATCAGCTAAGAGCACTTAAAAATTTAGGCAGTAAAAATATTTCCTTAACCGACACTTCAACCACAACCACCATAGGACCACCAACCACATAAGGTAAGATAGCCATTCGGAAAAACAGTCTTCAAATTACAAGAAGAAAGTGATATGGTAATTGCTTTTGTTTCCCTCACACTTGAAGTCAAGCAAAAGCATTCTAATTTCTCTCAGGCATGGCTTCAAATCACGAAGGAGATGTGAGGAGAAGAAAGTAAATCCTTAACCTAACGTAGGATCGTTTCATTTCTTTAAGGCATGGAAGAAAAGAAAAGGAGGAACAATAAAGGTAATTGGGAAGCGAAATTTTGCTAAAAAGTTTCTTTCAGAAATAATTGCTATTCTTAATTTGTCCTAGTTGTGCTGAACATGATCAATCCAATTTCACTTGAACATGCAACAGAATGAGACATGATATTGTATAGATGCTACATTGCTGAACAAAGAAAGGTATTCTGGAGGTAAAATATCTAAGAAGAAGAAGAGGAGGGGGAGGAGGAACGACAAAGGTAATTGAGATGCAAAACCTTGCTAAAAATAATTCTTTCAGAAATAATTCCTATTCTTAATTTGTTATAGTTGTGCTGAACATGATCAATTCAATGTCACTTGAACATGCAACAGAATGAGACTCATGATAACGTACAGATGCTGCAGTAATTAACAAAGAAAGGTATTTTGGAGGTAGGCTATATAATGTAGTTCCTTAATAATATTTAAATATGATGAGTCAGTTTCAGAGCAGGACTTTTTATCATAAACAATCAAAGTGTGAGGATCTATATAAATCACAAGTTGCTATTTTGGAAGTTAACCACCCATAAGATGCCAAATCCAATTAAAAATCAAGTGTATTTGAAGCACGCAGTCCATCTCAAGCCCAGTTTTAAGTGGGCTCTAAACAAACAGGCTGGGGAGGCCTATACTTTGGGTAAGGACCCAGGAGTAATGGGTTTTGAGAAGCCGGTGGTGGGTAGGTGCTCTGCCCAGCCTTGTGGCCCTCTGGTGGACTTGCCAGCAGTCATCATTTCCAAGTTGGATGTTGAGCGTGTTGCGCAGACTCCTTTGGGGGCTAAAGTTGATGCATCTGTGCTAGCCGGTATCCTTTTGGTCACAGTGGAACCTTCGGTGCTTCCAGTCGAAAAACATTGCCCTCCCTAGCTCCCTCCTCCCCCCTCAGATTTCACCAATGATGTGGCTAAGCTGGTGGATTTGAGGGCTTTTCGTTGAGAAGTCTGGTGGCAATGACTACAGGCCTGGAGGCATGCCTTTTCTGGTTAGGCAAGTAGGCCTCCACGAAGGCTTTGTGACCAATCCTGTTTGTTTGAGTAAAGTGGATTTGAGGGCCGGTCCTTTTGAGGAGGTGCTTTAGAGTAGGGTTTTGTTGCTAGGGGGGGGGGGGGGGTGGGTAAGCAGGTACCATTGCCGAAGTCTTTTATCTCCTCTTCTCCTTATTCCAAATAGGCTTGGCAATTCGTGCATTCGGGTCGGGTTCGTGTCAACCCGACCGACCCGATTACATAAACGAGTTCAACACGAACCCGACCCAATTATTAATCGGGTTGTGACACGCGACCCGATTAATAATCGGGTAACCCGAACATGACCCGATAAACACGACTAATAATCGTGTAACTCGTTAACCCGACACGACCCGACCCGACCCGACACCAATTTCACATGTTTCAAGTTTCAACCTTCAATTTTAGTTTTTACCTTCATGTCTTCAATTGCCGGTTTCTTTCTTTGATATTTCTTTTCTTTCTTCATTTTCCACTCGGTTCGTAATTGATCACCATCTCTCTTTCTGTTACGGATGGGAGAAAGAAGAAGACAAGAGGAAGGAAGAAGAAGAAAATCAGAAGGGAGAGGAGGATGATTCTCTCTCTTTTCTATGCTGCGTGTTTGAACAAGGAAGAAGAAGTGAAGAATCGAACAACTAAGAAGGGAAAAGAATAAAGAAAATGGGAGAAGAGGGTGAACCGTGAACGTGAGGCGTGAATTTTTTTTTTAATCGGGTTATAATCGTGTTGGCGGGTCAACCCGCGTAATCGGGTTATACTCGTGTTGGCGGGTCAACCCGCGGGTTGACCCGCCAAACACAATTATAATCGGGTCAACCCGATTATAACAAACCCAAACCCGATTTTTTCGTGTCGTGTTCGTGCCGGGTTCGCGGGTCGTGTCAAAAATTGCCAACCCTAATTCCAAAGAAGTGTCGCAAAAGAAGGGGGGGGGGGGGGGGGGGGGGACTAAGAGTGTAGAGAAGGATACAGGTATTGAGTTTGCTGAGTTGGTTGGGGGTGTGGATAGGAGCGATGCGCTTGTAACCCGACCTCATCTGGATGTAGATTTGTTCTTTGAGGAAGAGCACACTCCATTGAGATTATGTTTGCCTTCAGCCTGGGTTCAGCAAACACTGCCAAACAGTGAAGGAAATCAATCATTTTGTGGGTCTTTCGTGCAAGGGTTTTGGAGAGGAGCTTCTGGCCTTGTTTAGGGCCATTGAAGCGAGCCGTCAGCCTATTGCTCATTTGCTCCTATTTGGAAAAAAAAAGAAAAAGAATTAAGAAGGTTATTTTGTTTCATAACTATGGCACGATCAGTGGCAACATTAGCCGCAGTAGAATCAAGGGGAGGGCTGCTAGTGGTTTTTTTATGAAGCCAAGGGTGACAAGGAGGCAGATATTATTTGTTTACAGGAGTATAAATTGGAGCTCATTTCCAGCAGAGTTGTGTGAAGCTTGTAGGGGTGTCAACATATGCAAACGGAATGGGGAGTTCGTGGATCATCTTCTTCTCCATTGTGAGGTTGCATGTGCTCCATGGAATGCTATCTTCAGTCTCTTTGAGATGTCCTAGGTTATGCCTAATCGAGTGGTTGATTTGTTTGCTTGCTGGTGGACGGGTAATCATTCTCAAAGTGCTATCGTGTGGAAGATGGTGCCTTCTTGCCTTATGCAGTGCTTGTGGAGAGAACGTAATGATAGAAATTTTGAGAACCAAGAGAGAACGTTGGAGGAGCTCATGTCCTTCTTTTCCTCTCTTTTCACTTGGACAGTTGTGTTTTTAGCTCCCTTAGTGATTAGTTTTAATGATTTTATTGTACTTTTTTCTTCTATTTAAGCGTTCTTTTGTATACTTCCTATTTACTTAGGTTGCGCCCCTTCTACGCTCTTTGATATGCATTTCATTACCTAAAATAATAATAATAATAATAATAATAAATAATTACTTATAAAAAATAAATAAATAAACAAACATGTGGATTGGTGCTACTCAACTTCTAGAGGGGCTTCCGATGGAATATTGCTTATGTGGGATAAGAGGGTTGTAGAGAACATCGAGGACTGTGGGGGGAGTTTAGGCGTTCTTTTGTATACTTCCTATTTACTTAGGTTGCGCCCCTTCTGCGCTCTTTGATATGCATTTCATTACCTAAAAAAATAATAATAATAAAAAATTACTTATAAAAAATAAATAAATAAACAAACATGTGGATTGGTGCTACTCAACTTCTAGAGGGGCTTCCGATGGAATATTGCTTAGGTGGGATAAGAGGGTTGTAGAGAACATCGAGGACTGTAGGGGGAGTTTATTGTTGCCTACTCCTTTAGAAATTCAAAGATGGCTTTTCTTGAGCTTTTGCAAGGGTTTATGGGCCTAATTTCGACTACGATAGAAGGTTCTTATGGGAGAAGTTGGCTGGCTTGCTAATTAAGTTGGTGAAATATGCCGTTGTGCATTGAGGGAGACTTCAACATCACCCGCTTTCCTAGTGAAATATCAAGTAAAGCTCGTTTTAGTCCCGCTATGATGGAGTTTTCTAACTTAATTTTTGTAGCAGGGTCTCATAGATCTTCCCCTTGTAGGAGGGAATTTTACGTGGTCTAATAATCGGGACTCCCATTCTTAATCAAGAATTGATAAGTTTCTTGTTTCTCCTGGATGGGAAGTTAGGTTTCCCGATTTATTTTAGAAAATGTTGCATAAATTGTGCTCAGACCACTTCCCCATTCTCCTTGATTGTAGTGGGGTATTCAGGGAGGTCAAAAATCTTTTTAAGTTTGAGAATATGTGGCTAAAGGCTAAAGGCTTTGTGGACAGGGTAAGGCAGTGGTGGTCTTCTTATCACTTTCAAGGCTCTCCTAACTTCATTATGTTTTGTAAACTTAAATCCTTGAAAGCTAATTTAAAAATCTGAAATGAGCATGTAACACATTTGTCCCACATTGGGAAGATGAGGAGTAGCCCACATAGAGTAGGTAGTTTATAAAGACAGTCATGAGTGCTTAAGTCCCACATTACTTAATTACTAAGTGAAACTTGGCTTTATAAGAGATTCCGGAAACATCGAATTGACTAGTCCTTTTGGAGTGATAGCGCAGGTGTGACTAGCACTTTTCTTTGGGTTGCTACAAAGCAGGCGTTTGGCAACGTGGAGTCCCATAAAAAAACTCTTTCGTGGAGTCCCATAAAAAAAAAAACTCTTTTGGAAGAGTTCCATGTTCTTGATGGGTTGGAGAAAGGGAGAGATTTAGTTGCAGAAGAGAAGTTGAGGAAAATTACTTTTGGAAGAGTTGCATGGTTATTAGTGAATTGAAAAAGTACCTTTATTGGAGGAGATTAGTTAGAGACAAAAGTCAAGGACTCTTTGGCTAAAAAAGGGGTGATAGAAGCACAAAATTTTTCCATCGGGGTGGCCAACTCAAATAGGAGAAACAGCTTCATTGAATCACTGTCAATAAATGACTCAGTTTTTTTTTATCAATCTGCTATCAGGAAACACATTGTGCAATTCTATGATAGTTTTTTCATAACAATTCAACTGGCTGGCCTTGCTTTTGACTCCATAGATGCGGAGGATGAGGTTCTTGAGGTAGTAAAAGGTATGAACAGTGATAAGGCGTCAGGGTCTAATGGTTTTTCTATAGCATTTTTCCAAGCTTGCTGAGATGTGATCAAGGCAAACATTATGGGGGTACTCTATGATTTTCATGCTAGTAGTAAGTTTGAAAAAAGCCTTACTACTACCTTCATTGCTCTCATTTCGAAGAAATCCGAGACTATTGATCTTAAGGACTACCAACCTATTAATCTTGTGAGTGGAGTTTATAAGATTATTGCCAAAGTTCTTGTCAATAGATTGAGAAGGGTAGTGAAAAAGATTATTTCAAAGCCCCAAGTTAAAGGTAGGTAAATCCTTGATTTCGTTCTCATAGAAAATGAATATCTAGATAGTATGATCAAATCTGGTGTCATCGCTTTGATCTCTTTTTGATTAAATGATTTTAAAAACGCACTTGCCTCTCTCCTCTTCCCACGCCTCTCTTCTTCTCTCTTCACCCTAGCGATGGTGTGTGGAGGCACGTCACACTAGGGTTTTGCTTTTTCGGAGCTCGTCATCCAGCAGAGCTTGACGCGTACCACTAGGGGCCATCGGTTCTTTCATCGGAGTTTTTTTTTTCTAAGATCGGTTTTCAGTCTAGTTTGTCTTCTCCGAGGGGTTGCTTCGCGGGTATTTCTTCATGGGATTTCATCTTGAGGATCAACAGTTAAGGCTAAGATAGTAGGGGCGCTTTACGCTTTTTTTTTATAAAATTTTATTTCTTATCAAAATAAAAAAAATAAAAATAAAAAAAGGATCAAATCTTGTGAGACGGGGGTCCTTTGCAAATTAGATATTGAGAAGGCTTATGATCATATCAATAGGGAATTCTTAATTTATTTGTTGAGGTCCTATTTTAGGGAGAAATTGCTCATGGATAGCGTATTGCATTTCTTCAGTGTGTTTTTACGTTTTGGTGAATGGTAATCCATTTAGTTTCTTCAGTAGCTCCCGTGGTTTGGGACAAGGAGATCCTTTGTCACCTTTTCAAATTATTATTGTTATGGAGGCCTTAGGGTAGAATGCTTTTTGCAACTGTTAATGAAGGTTGTCTCTCAGGCTTTTCTACAGGGTCTAGGTACTCTGGTGTTGTTAACATATCCGTTTGATTTCTTTAATAGCTCCCACCTTTTCGGTTTGTTATTGTTATGGAGGCCTTAAGTAAAATGCTTTCTGCAACTATTAATGGGTTTTTTCTCAGGCTTTTCTATGGGGTCTAAGCACTCTAGTGTGGTTAGCATATCACACCTGTTGTTTGTAGATGACACTTTTGTGGGGCCAATCCTAACCACCTTCACTACCTGTGTGCTTTATTTTTATGCTTCTGGCTAAGTTAGAATTGGCTCATGTGGGTAATATTGATAATGTGGATGGGTTGGCTAACATTCTAGGCTATGGGTTCCTTCTCTGCCTTTAAAGTGTCTTGGTCTTCTGTTGGGGGCCTCCTATAAGGCCAAGTCTACTTGAGATGATGTCATTGAAAAGATAGAGCATCATTTGGCTAATTGAAAAATAATGTACTTGTCTAAGAGTGGTAAGGTTACCCTTATAAAGAGCACCCTTTCCACTTTGCCTACATATTTCATGTCCCTCTTCCCTCTCCCTACTTGTGTTGCAAACTACATAAAGAAGCTTCATCAAGATTTCTTAGGGGTGAGCTAGGTGAAGAGTTCAAAATTTCACCCGGTAAGCTAGTTCAAGGTTTATTATCCAATCTCTGGGGAGGGTTAAGGGTTCAAAACTTGTTGATGTTCAATCGTACTCTCTTACAAAAATGGCTATGGCGCTATGTGCATGAGACAAGCTTTATGAAGAGTAAAATTTGGCAGTTCGTGGTGTAACGACCCACGTCCAATGACACAATAACGTCCGCTTTTAGCTCCCGAACCAGACTTCCCAGAAGGTCACCCATCCTGACACTACTCTCGTGTAAGCACACTTAACTGTGGAATTCTGATAAGTTCGCTTTAAAACACATGTCAAGAAGGATACGAATATACATATAAGCACATCTTCATTCCCATACCTAAGTGATGTAGGACGTCACATGTGGAGCGGGTGGTGTTCTAACAAACATCTTGGGTCGTATGGGGTGGGGTTATGAAAGAATATCAGGAGGGACTGGGGACTATTTTCTAGCCATATCAGATTTGAGGTGAGAGATGGCTCCAAGATTAGATTCCAGAATGATCTGTGGTGTGGGAATAAGGCCCTTAAAGAAGCCTTTCCAAATTTATACATTATTGCTTGAGTGAAGGATGCTTTCGTAGCGGTTTATTTGGAGCTTTCTGGTGACTCAAATTCGTGGAACATAAGATTTGCTGGAGCAGCTCATAATTGGAAAGTGGATGTCTCTACCTCATTCTTCAATTTGTTGTATTCATTTAAAGTGAGACGTGGAGGTGAAGACAAGGTTTGATAGGTCTCCTAAAAAAGAATAGGGTTGTTCAATGTTAGATTCTTCTACAGTGTACCACACGAGCATCCAGCCGAATTTGTCGCCGGAGACTTATTCTAGGGGTGGGTCGTCTTGCCTTTTGAAGTCTGCATCAGCCCTTCTTCCAGTCAAGCCGACTCCCACTTTCATCTTCCCCCCCTTGCCAGATCCAGAGCTGCCGCCTACGGTGTCGCTGGTTGCTCCTCCAGCTCCGGCTAGTCTGTTTGTGAGCTCTGGTTTTTCCGGTAGCTCGTGTGGTATAGAGCTCCCCGCTTTCGCTGCTCCTCCCCTCTCAAGGGCTTCCTAGTTGGGGGAGAAGAATCGTTATTCTTCTCCCTTGCTGCTTAATTCCAAACCCTTTCAGCATTATTACCCGAAGGCTAGGGAGCTTAGGGAAGGCCATTCCGTGAAGTGGAACAATGGGTTTCTCTTAGATTCCCTGGAAGCCTCGAAGACGGCTGCAGAGCTTCCATTGAACAAGGTTGCAGGGCCTCCATAAAGAAATACTTTATTAGGAAGGGATTTCTCAACTCTCGTTAGAATGCTTTGTCTCGGGAGGTCGGAAATGGCTTCTCCCAAACCCAGGCTTCGATTGTCGATTTTGACCACAATAGGGAGATAGATGTTTGGGAGAAAGCATTTTTGGAGAGGCTGCCCGTGGAGTGGGTGATGGATAAGGGTTAGGGCAAAGAGTTCAAGACTATCTTGGGCGAGATGATTGAGTGCCAAAAATCCAAAGGAAAGAGGGAGCTTCGGAATCTGAAAAGTTCCGTCAATTATGGCAACGTTAAAGCTACATCTAGGTGTAGGAAAGGCAAGGCCAACATGTTGTAGGGTTGTATGCCTTGGTGGATTTTGTGGATTGTATCTCGGGTGTTTCTTTTTTTGATAAGTAAGAGAAATATCATTAAAAAGCGTCAAACGCAATCAAGTACACAGGAAGTATACAAGAAAGGCATCTAAGAGGAAGAAGAAAACAAAACAAGGAAATCATTAAAACTAAACACTAAAGGTGCGAGGAACGCAGCAGACCAAGAGTACAAAGAATGAAAGAAAAAGGAAATGAATTCCTCAATGGTTCTTTCTTTGTCCTCGAACTGTCTATCATTGCGTTCCCTCCACAAGCACTACAAAAGGCAACAAGGGACCATCTTCCACACAACCGCACTCTAAGAGCGACCACCAGTCCACCAGCAAGCGAATAAATCTACCACCCGAAGAGGCATAACCCAAGACAAACTGAAGCAACGGAAGATGGCGTTCCATAGAGCGCGTGCAACCTCGCAATGGAGAAGAAGATGGTCCACAAACTCCCCATTCATTTTGCACATGCAAAATCTATCAATCACAATGACACGCTTCTTTCTGAGATTGTCCAAGGTGAGGATCTTCCCTCGCGCTGCCGTCCAAGCGAAGAAAGCCACTTTCAAGGAAACCTTGGTCCGCCATATACTTTTCTAGGGAAAATGAATATCCTCTTTGCAAGCAAGAACCTTGTAGAAAGATCTAACATCAAATTTCCCTTTGTGAGAAGGAGACCACCAGAGCTGGTCTTCCCCATCACCATCCACTCTAGTTGAGTACAACAAAGAGAAAAGGGAGGCCAAAACATCCACCTCCCAGTTGTGGGCCGCTCGAAAGAAGCTAACATCTCACTGATAGGACCCGCTCCCCACAACCAAATGGTTTGCAACAAGTGCATCCTTGTCACATGCTATGTCATACAAAACTAGGAAAGCTACCTTAAGGGGCACCTCGCCACACCACACATCATCCCAAAAACGGATCCTAGATCCATTTCCCAAAATGAGTCTGGTATGGCTACAAAGCAAACTCCACCCCTTCCTAATATTCTTCCAAAGCCCCACTCCGTGTGACCCAGGGGGGATCTAAAGAACACCAACCAGCCCTAGTAGAACCATACTTTGCATCCACAATAGATTTCAATCAAGCCTTTCTCTCATGGGCATAACGCCACAACCACTTTCCTAAAAGAGCCTTATTGAAGATCTTCAAATTCCGGATGCCCAAACCACCATTTGAAATAGGAGAACAAACCTTGGACCAATTAACCAAATGAAATTTAAATTCTTCACCTATACCTCCCCACAAGAAATCTCGATGCAGCTTCTCTATGCGACTACCAACACTGGAGGGAATAAAGAAAGGAAGTACGTAGGAAGATTAGAGAGAGTGCTTTTTATAAGGGTAACTCTGCCACCCTTCAACAGATACAACCGCTTCCAGCTAGCCAGCCGCCTCTCAATCTTACCAACTACCTCATCCCAGCTGGAATTGGCCTTAAAAGCGGCCCCCAACGGAAGTCCAAGGTACTTCAAAGGAAGAGAAGAAATTCCACAGCCCAAGATGCCAACCAAATCATCCATATTATCCACATGACCCACAGGGACCAGAACTGACTTGTCCAAATTAATCTTCAAACCTGAAACAGCTTCAAAGGACAGTAATAACATACGAAGATAGAGAAGATGATCAGGATTGGCCCCGCAAAAAACTGAAGTATCGACTGCGAATAACAGATGAGAAATGTTAATCACTCCATTGCTACTAGAGCCCACAGAGAAGCCAGAGAGGAAACCCCTTTGAACAGTAATAGAGAACAACTTGCTAAGGGCCTCCATCACGATGACAAACAAGAGAGGCGATAGAGGGTCACCCTGTCCAAGACCACGAGAGCTGCTAAAAAAACCAGAAGGGGTGCCATTCACCAAAACAAAGAAACGCACCGAAGAGATACAATGCGCTATCCAAGAACACCATCTCTCCCCGAAGCCACATCTTTTCAACATATACAATAAGAAATCCCAGTTAACATGATCATAAGCCTTCTCAATATCCAGTTTACAAAGTAACCCTGGATCACCTGACTTGATGCGACTATCCAAACACTCATTAGCTATAAGAACATAATCAAGAATTTGTCTTCCTATCACAAAAGCATTTTGGGGGTTCGAGATAATCTTCTCCACAACCCTTCTGAGTCTATTAGCAAGAACTTTAGCAATGATCTTGTAAACGCCACTTACAAGACTAATAGGCCGAAAATCTTTAAGATCCACAGCCCCAGGCTTCTTTGGAATTAAGGCTATGAAAGTGGCATTAATGCTTTTAACAAACCTGCTATGAGTGTGAAAGTCCTGGAAAACCCCCATGAGATCAGTCTTGATCACATCCCAACAGTCTTGGAAGAACGCAAGAGTGAACCCATCAGGGCCTGGAGCCTTATCACGAATCAACCCTTTAACCACCTCTAAAACCTCCCTTTCCTCAAAAGGAAGTTCTAAGAAAGAGGCTTCACCCGCATCCAAAGAGTCAAAAACAAGGCTATCCATCCTAGGCCCCCAACAGAAAGGTTCTGCAAAAAGAGACTTATAAAATTGAGCAACATGATCCCTAATAACTTGCAGATCGGAAGAAGTAGAGCCATTGATTGAGAGTGACTCTATGGAATTGGACCTCCTATTCGAGTTGACTACCCAATGAAAGAATTTAGTGCATTTATCACCCTCTTTAAACCAAAGAACCCTAGACTTCTGTCTCCAGCTAATCTCCTCCTGTAAAATAGAATTCTCCAGATCTCTGATGACCCCACATTTCCTTACCTTTTCTTCAGGAGTTAAACCACATTGTTCCTCCAAACTATCAAGAGCACACAATTCTTCCATATGCATTTTTTTGCAGAGCTTCACATTACCAAACTCCAGTTCGTTCCATTTTTGAGATCATTCTTTAAAGCCTTAAGATTTCACGGGTTACCTTTGGTTCTCCTGTGTATACTGTCTGTGTACTTAGGGGCACCTTACGCTTTTTTTAAATAAATTTTGCTTACTTATAAAAAAAAAAAAAAATGATGACATTCCTTTCCCTTGGGAGAATATTTGGTGAAATAAGGTTCCTTTGAGAGCGGCTTTTTTTGCTTGGTCGGCGGCCCTAGAAAAGATCCTTACCATTGACAACCTTAGGAAGCGGCATGTTATTGTGTTCAATAGGTGTGTTGTATGTACAAGAAAAATGGGAAGTCCGTGGACTATCTTCTTCTCCATTGTGAGTTGCTTGTGTCTTAAGGAATTTTATTTTCAATCATTTTTTATTGCCTTGGGTTACGCCTAGACGAGTAGTAGACTAGTTTGCTTGTTTGAGGGGGACTATTAGTAGCACTTAGTGTTGTTGTGTGGAAGATGGTGTCTTTTTGCCTTTTGTGTTGTCTTTGGAGGAAAATAAACAATAGAAGTTTCGATGAACGTGAGAGGACGTTAGTGGATATTAAGTCTTTTTCTCTAATACTATTTATCTTTAGATAGCTACATTTGTATCTACTTTGATGCTTAGTTTTTATGATTTTATTGTTCTTTTTTTTTTCTTCAAGCTAGGTGTTTCTCTTGTATACTTTTTGTGGGTTGCACTTTACACTTTTTTTAATGATATCTCGATTACTTATTAAAAAATAAATACAAAAATCCAACCAATATTAGATCTCACTTTTTCATATATTATTTCCCTAGAATCCAATCCTAAGAACACCAAACCACTCATCCATTCAAATAGCTCTCGAAAAAGTCCAAATATTATTCTCGGTTTACTGTTCACAGTTCAAGAACAGCCACCCAAACCCTAAAGTTTTCCCTTTTATTTCATCTACAAATCCTATCCTTTTGTTATACTATTAAAAACTTCGTAAGGTATATTTTCTAGACAATCACCCCTAAGTCCCTTGTTTACACATGCAGTATTCGACAAAGAAGCTTAGGGGTGCCTTACGCTTTTAATAAGATTAGTTTATTACATATCAAAAAAATCTATTCGACTAATGAGGCTCCCCAGTGCCCAAAAGCTTCTTTGCTGCTTAACGTCAACTGCTCATGAAAATGTAGGATTACCTCATTACGTAGAATACAAATTGAATCGACTACATAACACTAGCTCTGAGTCTTCAAAACTCTTTCATTCTGATAAACAGCAACCTTCTTTATTTATCATCTCTGAGTTAGAATGAGAAACCTAAACATAACTCCCAAATACAAATCCCATGAGATAACAGACAATTTTACCACAAATGATCATGTAGCATCTGCCAGAGCTAGTCTATTAACTACGAAAACAGCCAAAAAAATAAAATATTGCAAGTAGTAGGCCAAGAGCAGCGTAGTACCTTATCATCCTCATAAACGATCGTAGATGGAATTTCCTTATTAATGATTTTGTCAAATCTGCAAATAAAACAAAACATAACAATTAATATCAGAATAATATGTTAACAAAATTTGAGATTAAAGATCCAAATTCAACATCTATGCATGCAGATCGTAGTCAACAAATGTTGCAGCTTGTAAAAGCTGGTCAGAAATTGTTATGAAACTTGTAAAACAATTGAGTCCCAACAACACTACCCCCCACCCCACCCCAATAGCACCAGAACAATTCTACAAAAATTTTAATAAGTGATCCAATGATCAAACCAAATACGGATGCTTCTTTATTCAATTGATTATTTATTTATCTGTTGATAATTGAACCCCGAAAATAACACAAATATGTAATATTTATTTTTGGAAAGCTCACAATTGAAACTAACACCCACTGTTTTCAGATCCCTTGCTTATTGCTTTTGTTATACACTCCAGATCCTTCTCCTACCACTCATTCTTCAATCTCTCGCCTAATAGATTAATGCAATTCCCTAAGTCCCTTCATTATAGCCCTCTTTTAGAATCTAAAGGTAACAGACAAATAAATTGCTAATAAAACTAATTTGTAACTTACAAAAGGAAAGTTAGATCCAACGGAAAATATAATTCACTATTCGCATTCATAGAGATGAGAAAACGTAAGGGCAAAGGCTTGAAGATCCAAAATATTATGCGATAAATGGCAAATACCCCCATCCATGAAAATCATCAAGTAAACATTTTCGCATAAAAATTGCTTTTTATCTCCCAGACTTACCCAATATTAATTGCTTATATTTATTCTATATAAGCACCGTTTTCAAAAAAGCAAATCCAAACCCCCCATATGCATGCGATAATGTCAAAACATTACACAGTTGACCGATCGTAGAAAGAAAATTAACGCCATTTTAAGATTATTCGCCGAATCAGTTTCTAATAAGCAACGGAGCGCCTAATCAGAATAAGGAAACAGAAGATTTAAAAGGAAATTGAAGGCGTAAAGGGAGAAAGCTTACATGGTAGGAGAATCAGAGGGAACGGCTGCCAGAGCCGCCTCTTTCTCTGAAGCCATTGGAGACAAGTGAGAGTTCAACACAGCGAGTCTGCTACTTATATTTTCATCACTCATCAACCCCCCCCCCCTTTACCCTTAAATTTGCACCGCTATTATATATATCGCCTCTTCCACTCAAAGTCCTTCGATTCCTCTTCCGGCCAATACGGGATTGCCACGTCAGCTTCCAACATCTTCAGTCTTTTCTACTCCACTTTACCTAACCGGTTATAATCTTCTACAATTATTTATTTAAATTTAAAAGAATTAGATAAGAGATTGTAAAATACCACTTATAAAACTTACCTGACCCGATAACCGGTTAGCCCAATTTTTATTTGGTTAAATAAATTTTATAAGGAGTCTCTCACGATCACATTTTAAATTCTCTTAAATTCAAGCTAATAATTGTTCACGACCATTATCTATTGGCAACAGCCAGCAAGTTCTTGGTTCTTCTACTAGCCAATTCATAATTTTCATGTCATCCTCCAAGCATTTCAGTTCCATAAGCCACTACTGCGCTTTAGCTAACGGCCCAATGGGTATGTGTGTTCAAATAGTCCGAAAACCTAACCCGGCCAATCTTAACCCGACTAAAACGAATGTAGATCGAATTCGGTTGGGTTCTACCAATTTCAGTTCGGGGATTGGTTTAGATTTTAAATTTGAAAATAAATCAAATTTAGTCCTTCATTGTAATTTAGTTTTTAAGTTTCAGTTTTGTCCAAATTTTAAATAAATTCCTTTATGAATTTATTGTCAAATTAAATGGCCTGGTTTGAATGATTCTTTTTTTATTATTATTTGAAAAATATCCTAATGTGACAAAGGTATAAACAGTTTTGAGTGTGTTTGTATTTTTGGTTGCCTCACATTGTCATGTCAGACTAAATCATGGTCAGACGGCGACAATTTAGTCAAATATTTCTCGAAGATGTTTGAAACTTGGGTGGCCCAAGAATAATCTCTCAAAGTAATGGGACTGTAGTTCCAAGGTTGACCTAATAAGCCACACCTCACAAGTAACACTACAAACAAGTCAGGCCCAAACAAGTCCTAGAAAACGGGCATACTACATAAGATTATAATCGGGCCACGTGTACCCTAACACCCGAGCAATCGCCTAACAGAGTGGGGTGTAAGGAATCAAAATGGTTATTCTTGAATCCCCTCCCTCGAAACAACCATGACACGGAAAACACTCTATAAAAATGAAGGAAAATGGTTCATGCACAAGGTACACACTAATCTCTCCCCAAACAACATTTTTTAATTCTCTTCTCTTCCTCACTAAGCAAACCTTGTTTGACAACCTAGCCTAAATAATTTTACTTTTTTTATATAGCCGAAAGTGGAAACATCTCATTCCACAACGTTACCACTCACATCGTCTCATCACATCAGAGATCACAATCTTGCAGTAGAAGTACTTTCTTAACGGACCTGTTTGGTAAGTTGTGGAAAATGGGATGTTTTATTTGAATAGTAGTAATAAATGATTGATGTGATATAGAATTTGAGAATGTTTTATAGAAAGGTGAAAAAGTTTTGTTTTGTAGTGAGTTTTTTTATTTGAATAGTAATAAAAAATTATTGATGTGATGTAAAAAGTGTAAAAAAGTTGGAATGTTTTTGATTTGATTTTTTTGGGAGAAGTGAAATGGAAATTGAAATGGTTTGGATTGGTTACCAAACAGCTCCAACATTTAAACCACATACACATAACATGCATTGTAGCGCCCCAGATTTTAAACCCTAAAATATAATGTCTTAAATTAGAATTTAAAACTAAATAAAGTGGCTCCGATGTTAATGGACATTTATGAAAATAAATATCCATTAGTTTTATAAACTCCGGTTTAATAAAAAGTGAATTATTATTAGGCTCTAATAATATTGCTTAATAATTAAATAGACAAACCTAAATATTTGGTGAATTAGTTGGGATAATAATATTCCTAATATTATTATATGAAAATATTTATTGGAATAATATTATTGATATATAATATTATTGTGTAATTGATAAGCGCTGAATGTTGTACATTGAAGCCCCATTAACTTACATATGTTAATTCTTTAACATTGTTATTTGTTTGATTTTGTATTGTTTTCAGGTTTTAAATAAAGATACAATTAATTTCATTGATTTTGGGTTTTAAAGCACACTTTGAGAAGACCTAGAAGATGTGGTTAAGTTTAATCAAATCAAAGGAATGATTAAATCAAAATTTCACCAATAAGAGTCAAAATCGGATTGGATTCAAATTTGGATTCTACATACGTCTCAGTGTTTTGATCATAACTTTCTTCTCAGGTCTTTTGCTGTAATGAATTTGGTGGCGTTGGAAAGCTAATAAAAAATGAAACAAATATGTCTGAAATAGATTTTTCCTATTTCGAACGTTTACTATGCCAAAATTGCCCCGCAATAAAAGACCACAAAACTGGACAAATTTGGAATCATTTTCCTACTTTGATTGAATTTTCAATCTCCTTCTTGGACTATGAGACTAAGTTCTGATTTTTCTTGGATTCGTATGGCTTTTAGGTCTCTCCTAATCTCTATAAATAGGCTTCTAAACATTGAAGAAAGATACACTACTATCTAAAGCAAATTCAAAGAAAAACTTCTTGAAGGCTTGACAAGTTGAAGATGAGAAGAACATGGCAGGAGGCCATCCCAGCACCACGATGAGCAGCTAAATTCGTAGTAGGGTATTGATGTAACCCTATCCAAAAACAATGGTTTGATTGTATTTTAATTTAGAGAATTTTAGTCTATGCATGTTGGTTGTATAATTAAAAGAATTGCTACAATTTGATATTCTTCCTCTTTTAATGCAATTGTTCTTCAATTCATAATCAATATTGGTAGAATTCTTCTCGTCTTAGAAAGTTTTTACCTTTATTGAACTCAAATCATTCTTATTTTCTGTGATTATAAGAACGATGATTATACAACGGGTTTAATTGACATATGATTAAGAGGATTAAATCTGCCATGCTTAGGGAAGACGAATCATACTACATCCTAGTTTAGTGTAATTTAGGTAAACGATTCGTACCAATCGAAGATGGGTCATACTATTCCATTGATTGTATGTATCATATTAAAGACATAACTAATCCATACCTAGAGAAGACGGGTCATACCGCATCTTAGTAGTTACGTGGACAATCCGTGCCAACCGAAGATGGATTATACTTATGCTTTAATAAGGTTGTTAGTTTTTGTGTTGGCTGCATTCTGTTGGACAAAATCACTATCATGTACTATTGCTGATTTCACAGGAATACCGTATCAGTTCAGAGTCTTCAAATATTCAAAGTTTATTTCTCTGATATGGAAAGGACCTTATTATGACAAGATCAATGTCACAAGCGTCAAGAAGGAATTTCCGGACTCCAAGAAGACTCTGCAAAGTCTACAGCTTAGCAAAAGTCAGATCCCGAGTTTATCGTCTGAACGTCCTAGTGAAACGCCTGGACACTCATCAGTTAGCAACATAAACAATGATGCTTTTAATCAAGAGTTCAGTTAGTTTTTAGAAGTCTTCTTAAGAGATATGTTTCTAGAAGATCCTACATAAATTCCAAGTCAAAGAAATTGGATCCCTTACATCTGTCTAGACGACGTGATATTCCGTCCGGAGGCTCAACTGCCCAAGTATCATCCGTCCGGACTACAAGAACTTTCTGTCCGGACCTTCCTCTGTGTCAAGAAGTTTCAAACTGTTCCAGCTTGCATCCGTCTGGACGTTTCAGCAGCACGTCTAGACGCTACTCAGTGTTCGATCAACTATGGGATTTCTTTCCAAAACACAGATATAGGAAGACAGCTGCAACCATCCGGACGTGCTCATTCATAAGGCAAGTCGTGCATTCAAAATTCAGATGTCCGAACAACGGTCTTCATGGTCCGGATGAGTGAGCTTTGATGAGTGCCAAATATTGTGTATTTGGACCCCTTGATTTGCATTAGTTAGACCTTTGGCCTTGTTATTTTCTGATGTTTTGGTTAGTTTTTGTGTTTTTGTGGTTTGTAGGTCAATAAGAGAGGAATGTCAAATTTCATGAGGAAATGCTTGAAAATTCGGAAGTCCTAAAGAGTCGATCGATCGAACTCAAAAGTCGATCAATCGAATTTTCTAGAACTAACTGTTGCAGAAGCACGCCAGAACACCCAATCAGGAGCTTCTCCAAGACAAAAAGCAGTTCTCCCTCTGATTTTTGCTGCAGAACACGCTGGTTTCGTGACCTTGGTTGTCTCTAGTAAGAGAGGAACCCTAGAGGGGGTTAAATGAGTCATTTTACATGGGTTTCTAGCCCTAAGTTCCTTCTATAAAGCCATAGCCATGCCTCCTTGTTGGAAAGAGTTCTGCGAGCAGTAGCTAGGTTTAATTTCGTGCATTTTGTAGTTTATTTCAATAGCTCTTTTCTTTAGACATTTGTCTTTGTAAAGCTTTTCTTCCATTTTCATGTTTGTTCTTCAAGTTTTTGTGGTGTTCTTCGTCATTGGAGGCTAGAACTCTCAACTAAGGTTGAGGATGAAACCTCTCCATTGATAACACTCACACTCTTGTAGTACTACTTGCACATTTAATGCTATATCATTATGTTGTTCAAGTTCCATTCATTTAATGCTTTATCTTTTACAATGAATGTGGTTAGTGGTAGAAATATGACATTTAATGTGTTTCAACCGATGGATACATTGTTTTATCGATTTGAAAGATGATATCCATTGTGATTTATTCTTTGAATCGATACAATGGATGATTTGATTTCAAATTGGTACTCTTTGTGATTTATCTTTGAGTTAGATTCATTTAATGGTTATAAGGTTGATGGTTAAGAGACTTGAATGACACTCTAAGCTTAATGTTCTTTGGATGTTCAAGTGGAAACCAAGAGTGTGAGTTGTTGGAGATGGTTTGGTGAATTCCTTAGCCTTAGTCCCTTTTTACATATTTCATTTCTTTCTCTTTACTTAGCATTTTTGGTGCATGTTTAACCCTCAAACTTTTGGAACTAGGTTAGAATGAGGTTGATTAGACAAGACACTGATTTTTGACCATTTCCCTGTGGATTCGACCTCGCACTTGCACACACTATATTACAAACGATTCGTGCGCTTGCGAGTACTCTTTTAAACTCACAACAAGCTTCATATATGAAAATTACGTGCATCAGATTCACCGTCCGGACGACAGATGTTATGGTCCGGACGCTCCAAGCCTTGATATGAAAATTGCGTGCAGCTAAAGTGCGACCGTTCGGACGACAGGGCAACACCGTCCAGATGCGGCTCAATTCAGGAAATAATTTCTGCGAAATTTGGAAAGCCGATCGCACAATTGTCTATCCAGACGCCTTATGTCCTTCGTCCGAACGACGCCTAGGTATTTTAAGTCAGATGCTCATTTGAATCTGCAGCCTATAAATAGAGGCCCCTAGGCTTGAAAATTGTATGAATTCAATATTAAATTCCGTAGTGCTTAGAGAGTTATATTTTAGAGTTGTTGTACTAAGTTAGTCTCTCTCAAGCCGTTGTCAAGTGTTGTTGCTGTGCTGAATTAAAGTATATCTTAGGGGTTGGCCCTAAGGTAAAGGATTCCATTGAAGACCCCTTCAAGTAGGAGACTTGGTTGGGAGGCGTTCGTGTTGGGTTACACGTCGGAGTTCAAGGTACGACCACTGCATAAGGTTATGTGAGTGCTACTGCTTTGTAACTAGTCTTGTCTTCTGAATAATGGATATCCTGAGTTTGGCTTCCCCAGAGTGGTGTTGTGCAAATTATAATACTCGCAAGTGCACGAATTGTTTGCAATATAGCGTTTTGCAAGTGTGAGGTCGATCCCACAGGGAATTAAGTTGCGAAAATGAATCTCTATTCAAACTAATCCTATTTTAACCTAGTTCCAAATTTAGGGGTTTTTGATAAAATAAAATATAAACAAAATTAATGAAAATAAAAGGTTCTAAGGTTTTGGAATCCACACCCTCCAAATCATAGCTACATATTCTCATGCTTATCTACACCATTTGAAGTTTTCAAAATACAAATCTTATGTTTGTTCTACTTTGCTTCAAAAATCATTTAAATCATTCAATGAATCTGCTCTTTGTACAAATCACAAAAGATATCCGGTTTAAACCAAATCATCAAATGTATCTGTAGAACGAAACACAATGAATATCTAATGTTTTGATAAATGAAAAACCAAGTCATCAATTTAATGAAACTACTTCAAATCATCACTTGTATCCAGAAATCACAAGAGATATCCAAAAATCATCTCAAAAATCGAATAGAAGTAAAACAATGAGAAATCAAAAGCCCATAAATTCAAATAACATGAACAAGCAAGAAAACATAGTATCTCTTCAATGGTGAGGTTTCATCCTCAACCCTAGATGAAATTTTAGCTACACATGATAAAAAAAATTAAAACCTAAAACCTTAAATTAAAAGCATAAAAATTAAACACTTACAAAGGAAGAGAAATGCCAAAATGAAAACATTGCAAGAAGAAAATGAACAGGGGCTGCGCCCCACTCCCCCCTCTTTCTCCTTGTTTTTTTTACAAAAAAAAGAACTACCCCTTTTATTTTGGTGTTGCTAGGAAAATGACGCTTCTGCCCTGCAGGTTGTCACTTTTTCTGCTACCCTTTCACGTGATTCTCCACACTTTAGTTCATCCAGCACACACATCTTTCAAAGCTTGTATATGTTCGGTCTAACAGGAAACCAAGAAGAGGAAAAATCTGCTGGTCCGTGTGCGTGTTTACTGGGTGTAAAGAATACAATCTCCTTTCCACGTGATTTATGCTGCAGGTCTTCAAGGATAAAGAAGAAGTGCTGCTTGGAGAGAAGGAAATGTGGAGAAAAGGAGATAGAGCTCCTGCCAGGCACGCACTGCTGCTGCCTTTGTTGGGAGATGCTGTTGGATGTGCTGTCCTTGCCTTGGACAATTCGGTGCTGGTCGTTGGGAGTTGTTGGACGTGCATGAGCTGCTGTCCATGTGCTATTCTGTCCAGCTTTGGGTGCAAAAATTGCTGCATTGTCTTGGGAGTTGCATGTCCATGTTGTGCTGTCCCTTTAGTGTTGCTTATAGCTGCTGCGCAGCAGCTTGTAGCTGCTGTCCACCTTTGGAAGAAGAGATGAGCTGCTGCATTGCTTTGGAAAGAGTGTGGTCTGCTAGTGCTGCTGTCCTTCTTGGGAAGAAATCATGTGCTTGTCTTTTTATCAAGAAAAGCTTAAAGGAGCTAGCATTTATTGACTTCTTGTAATCGAGAGCAATCGCATCTCTCTATTGCAAAAATCTTTTGTCTTTTCCATATATATATATATATATATATATATATATATATATATATATATATATATATATATATATATATGCATTTCTCTCCATATTTTTTACTTTTGCCTTTTCTCACTTCATCTACGAATTGGCGCCACTTGTCCAATTTATTTGCAATTCCACCAAAATATCATCATTTTATCTCAATGTCCTACAAAACACTAAAACACCAAAACTAACAAAAAAATATCAGAAAATAATAAAGCTAAAGGTTTAACTAATGTAAATTAAGAGGTCCAAATATACACTTTTTGGGACTCATCAAATACCCCCAAACTTACATTTTGCTAGTCCCTTAGCAAAACAAAAAGAAAAACAAATTTGAAGCAAGAAACATAAGTCCTCTTTCGTGGGAGACACGATTGCATTTAGCGTATGCAACAAGCCTTTTAAACCCTTAGGACTCCCTAGTGGACGGGTGAAGTCTCGTGAGGGTTTGTCAGAAATGATACCAACAAACATTGAAACACTATGTTGTCAATAAGAAATAATTTTTACGCAAACCATGGTTCATACGTCATTGACATGCTTAAAAAGACAAACCCCATCGTCAACATCAACAGGGGATCCAACATCAAATCACTCATAAATGGACAATTAAGACATCATATTTTCTCAAAAGTGTAGAGTGAAATTAACATGCAATCATGAGGTTTCATTTTAATCTCAAGATAAATACCTCAAAAATCATTGGACTCCCTATCAAATGAAACAATCAAGGCAAGATTTGCAAATTATTTTATATATATATATATATATATATATATATATATATATTGTTTTTTTTGTTTTTTTGTGTAGGCTGTGCAATGCTCGGCTCCCTTAAGCTTTCTAATTGACCCATGTAACGAGTGTTGGGCCAGTGACTCCCAAACTTGATGGTGTTAGGGCACTAGATGTAGAAACACCCTTAAGGACTTAATTACTTAAGTCAAAAAGGCTACGAAGCCAAACTAGCCATACAATTAACCAAATTGAAATTCTTACATTTTGACGCGAACACTCAATGCTTAGTGAAGCAAGAGGCCCGGTTACTCAGTGAAAAACTCAAAATGATCTTATTTTTTTTTCTCTTTTTTTTTCTTTATATATATATATATATATATATATCTTGCAAGCCAATGTTATTTATCAATGGGTTATCCAACAACACTCAAAATACACAATTAAGCACAAATTTATACCCCACAGATTACATGCTAATGTGCTCGTGATAATTCAACTCAAAATAAGTGAAGTCTCTCTAGCCCAAAAATAAGTCAAAAGACTCAGATTCTTAATGACATGATATGTTTAAAACTTTAAGCAAGCCAATGAAATGCAAACCACAGCTATGGCTTAACTCAAACTTGACAACAAATTTTTATTTTTATTTTTTTTATTTTATTTTTAGAACAAAAAGACAACTAAAAATAACTAAACAAACAGAAAAAATAAATAAACAAACAAACAGACAAGTGTTTTTCCATACCCCCAAACTTGAATTACACATTGTCCTCAATGTGTAGTGTAGAAATACATTACCAGAAGTAAGGAAAAATCAAGGTGTGAAACAGGTCAAGGCGTCCCCCAAACTTAAACACCAAAACACCTGCTGACAAAAACTAACATCAATATTTTCTCACAAGAAACACACATCAAAAGGTTAATTGCTGTCAGAAGTAAAAATAAAATAACAAGAAATAAAATGAAAAATGAAAGAAATGAAATGTACAGAAAGTAAAAAGGGAAAAGAAAATTTACAGCGCCTTCCCCGATCATGTGGATATCCAACCAATCCCTTCCACCATTTTCTCTTGAAAATTTGGTATCCCTTTGGTGGAATGTTTCACCATTTTATGTAGCCAACTTTCTTGCTTCGAAGGATCTTTTGAGGACGATGGTGCCTAGATTTGTGCGGTTGTGTGCACAGATCCTTGATAGTTTTGGCATAAGATGGCTCTTTAAGACATTTAAGAATTGAAGCTTGGGGCTCATGAAATGTCTCACAAGGGATGGTGATGAAGGAATGAGCTTCAATACTCATTTCCTTGTCATTGGACGCATTTGGATTTGGCAGGGGCGCTGTGTGCTCCAGGTGCTCCTCCTTTTCTTTCTCCTCATTGCTATCCACAATTTCCTCATTCTCAAACATGGTGATGGTAGGGGCATGCTCATGACAAGAATGGCTAGCATCATCCTCATCAATCATGTAGTGCCCTTTAGCCATCAACTGACTCCGAAACTCTTCTTCCTCTATTCTGGTGACTTCAGCAACCAGATATTCGAGCTGTCCTTCTATCCTAGCAATTGCTTGAGTGTTTTCCATAGTAGCACTCTTCACGTCACTAATAGCCTGGCCTGTGAGTTCCATGAAGACCTTGAGAGTGTCTTCCAAAGTGGACTGTGAAGGAAAAGCTGGATAATTGTAGGATGAAGGATGGGACGATTGATTATCGAACTGTGGATAATCAAGATAGTGCAGTTCCTGAAACTGGGGAGCACAATTTCCAATGGCTTGAGCTTGCCACGAGAAATCAAGATGGTTGCTCCAGTCCGAGTTGTAAAAATTGGAATTTGAATCAAACTCAGGGCTGGAGAAATTGGTGTTCATTTGCTCACAAGTAAGATTGCAGAATTGTCCCCAAGATGAACAATTACTGGCACTATGATAAGGTTCGGAGCAATATGAACATGGTTCGTGTGGGTTGAAACTGTAAGGTTATTTGGTTGGAGCAGGTGCCCTACCACTAGGTGAAGCATGTTGTGCAGAAAAATCACAATAATTATCAAAATAAGAATCCATGCTTCACTTGCACCCTATAGCATGCAAATATCCCACAAAAGAACTAAACAAAGTTTTTTTTTTTTTTTTTTGAAAATTAAAATAAACTAACAAAGAGAAACAAATAATAAAATAAGGAAAAACAGAAACAAAATATTAACAAATTAATCCAGAAACAGTACTGGAAACAAAACAAAAACAACTTATATGGGTTCTGGTTGCTGCCTTCAGAAAATTCGCTCGATCGAAATTAAGTTTGATCGATCGACTTTCGTTCGAGCGAATGTTAACTCGATCGATCGACTTTACAGGGCACTCAGAAAGTGCAACAACTGCAGAAACAGATTCGGAAAAACCAAACAGTTTTTTTTTTCTTTTTTTTTTTTTTCTTTTTTTAGATCAAAAACATAAACAAAACAATAATTATATTAAACAAAAATCTAACTAAACTAGTAGAAAAATAAAATCAATTCAAACAAAAATCAATTTCCAAAAACTAAACAATTCCCCGGCATTGGCGCCAAAAACTTGTTGTGCAAATTATAATACTCGCAAGTGCACGAATCGTTTGCAATATAGCGTTTTGCAAGTGCGAGGTCGATCCCACAGGGAATTGAGTTGCGAAAATTAATCTCTATTCAAACTAATCATATTTTAACCTAGTTCCAAATTTAGGGGATTTTGATAAAATAAAACATAAACAAAATTAATGAAAATAAAAGGTTCTAAGGTTTTGGAATCTATACCCACCAAATCATTGCTACATATTCTCATGCTTATCTACACCATTTGAAGTTTTTAAAATACAAATCTTATGTTTGTTCTACTTTGCTTCAAAAATCATTTAAATCATTCAATGAATCCGTTCTTTGTACAAATCACAAAAGATATCCGGTTTAAACCAAATCATCAAATGTATCCGTAGAACGAAACACAATGAATATCCAATGTTTTGATAAATGAAAAACCAAGCCATCAATTTAATGAAACTACTTCAAATCATCACTTGTATCCGAAAATCACAAGAGATATCCAAAAATCATCTCAAAAATTGAATAGAAGTAAAACAATGAGAAATCAAAAGCCCATAAAATAAAATAACATGAACAAGCAAGAAAACATAGTATCTCTTCAATGGTGATGTTTCATCCTCAACCCTAGATGAAATTTTAGCTACACATGATAAAAAAAATTAAAACCTAAAACCTTAAATTAAAAGCATAAAAATTAAACACTTACAAAGGAAGAGAAATGCCAAAATGAAAACATTGCAAGAAGAAAATGAACAGGGACTGCGCCCCACTCCCCCCTCTTTCTCCTCGTTTTTTTTACAAAAAAAAAAAAAGAACTACCCCTTTTATTTTGGTGTTGCTAGAAAAATGACGCTTCTGCCCTGCAGGTTGTCACTTTTTCTGCTACCCTTTCACGTGATTCTCCACACTTTAGTTCATCCAGCACACGCATCTTTCAAAGCTTGTATATGTTCGGTCTAACAGGAAACCAAGAAGAGGAAAAATCTGCTGGTCCGTGTGTGTGTCTGCTGGGTGTAAAGAATACAATCTCCTTTCCACGTGATTTATGCTGCAAGTCTTCAAGGATAAAGAAGAAGTGCTGCTTGGAGAGAAGGAAATGTGGAGAAAAGGAGATAGAGCTCCTGCCAGGCGCGCACTGCTGCTGCCTTTGTTGGGAGATGCTGTTGGATGTGCTGTCCTTGCCTTGGACAATTCGATGCTGGTCTTTGGGAGTTGCTGGACGTGCATGAGCTGCTGTCCATGTGATGTTCTGTCCAGCTTTGGGTGCAAAAATTGCTGCATTGTCTTGGGAGTTGCATGTCCATGTTGTGCTGTCCCTTTAGTGTTGCTTATAGCTGCTGTGCAGCAGCTTGTAGCTGCTGTCCACCTTTGGAAGAAGAGATGAGCTGCTGCATTGTTTTGGAAAGAGTGTGGTCTGCTAGTGCTGCTGTCCTTCTTGGGAAGAAATCATGTGCTTGTCTTTTTATCAAGAAAAGCTTAAAGGAGCTAGCATTTATTGACTTCTTGTAACCGAGAGCAATCGCATCTCTCTATTGCAAAAATCTTTTGTCTTTTCCATATATATATATGCATTTCTCTCCATATTTTTTACTTTTGCCTTTTCTCACTTCATCTACGAATTGGCCCCACTTGTCCAATTTATTTGCAATTCCACCAAAATATCATCATTTTATCTCAATGTCCTACAAAACACTAAAACACCAAAACTAACAAAAAAATATCAAAAAATAACAAAGCTAAAGGTTTAACTAATGTAAATTAAGGGGTCCAAATATACACTTTTTGGCACTCATCAAGTGGTTTTTCTCTTAACTGAGTTTCCACTTCGTCAACAAAATATCTGTCTCTTTTAATTCCTCATTTTGATATTTTGTTGCACATTTTTGCACACACTTGTTAAAATTAGAAGTCATTTAATTTTCAAAGGTAATTTCTTGTTTATCTATAACATGCATAGAATGAATTTCTCTAATTAAATATGATTAACCATTAATATGCGGATAGTAGTGAAGTCAATACTCTACTCTTTCTCTCTCTTATATTTCATTTCTCTTTTACGTTTATTTTAAGCACTTTAGCTAATTACAAATTCAACAGTATTTTCTTTAGTTATTTTTAATCTTCATAAAATTGATAATAATACCTCTGCAGTCTTTGAGGTTCGACACCCTCTCTATAGTCTTATCCTACAATGATTCGTTCTATTGCAAGTGGCTATTTATTATTAATATATTTTGGTAAACAAAAGACCACATCAGTAATTTTACTGTGCATAATATTATTTAGTATAGTAATATTATTAAGAAAATAATATTAATTATGAAACGAACTAGACTCAAAACGAGTTTAAAATTATACCCTAATGAGATATTAAAATGATAAGGACCTAATGTAAAGAATACTCATAGATTAACTTAATCTGTACCTATATCTTTGAAGAGATTCGATGCATCATTTCTCCTGGACAGCTTACTACTCATCTGCGTCATTCCCTGTACGCCATCTCCTGTGACTCACCCCTTGCTGCCCACACCATTCTCCCTTATATAACAGACACTCCTCTTTCACTGAAATTGGCACCTCTCACTTCACTGAAGCTCTTCTTTCTTTTTCTTTATTCCTGCTCTTTCCTTTGTCTTGTCCGTATAACAGAGAGAATAAGAGAAAAGTATGAGAGAGACTCTGAGAAGAGAAATCCCGGTTCTTCTTTTCCTTTTTGCTTATATTTTCCTCTCATTTTCCTCCCGGTTTCTCCTGATTCTTCTCCTTCCACTTTCTTGTCCTTCCTTTCTTGGTGGAACTGAGAGAGTGAGAGATTGAAAGAGATAGACCGACGAGAGGAGAGAACCCAAAGAACCCATAACCCGAACCTCTTCTTTCCCTTTCCTTGTTGCTTCTTCTTTCCTCATTGTCTATGTTAGTATTTTATATTGGCTACATTCCGGATAACAAAAAAACACGTAATGTAATGGTTGCGACTTAACAAGATGGTCAATTCTCAATTCAGAATCTTCATGTATTCAGACAGTGTTCAAATCAAAGCATGTGACTGATCACAAGCTTCTAGAAGATGTCCATGAAGAGTCCTTGCAAATTCCAAGCTAAATCATCCGGTTCATGTGCAACCGTTCGGACGAGCCTTTGAAGGCGTCCAAACGACAGAGTAACATCGTCAGGACGCTAGGTCAATCATCATTCAATACGGAGTTGGATATCAGAAGTCGACATTGTTAGGGAAGTCTCTGCAAGTCGTCCGGACGACGTGGCAACACGTCCAGACGCTGTCTAGCATTTCAGAATATTCTAGTGTTCCGTTCGAACGCAGAAAGGAGTTATAGCGAAGACCGTTCGGATGCTCGGCCAAGCCATCCGGACGTGGACTTGATAAGGATAGAATTGCGCTGTTTCTGAAAGGCAATCGCAGAAGACCGTCTGGACGCTCGACAGCCAGAGTCCAAATCTCAGCAGTTTTAGGTTTTCTGCAAGCCTATAAATAAAGGGTCATAGGCTTGTCAATTGTACAGAATTCGGTGTTGAATTCTCTTAGTTTTGAGAGGGTGTTTAGGGAGAATCGAAGATCTGCTAGCTCTCAAGCCGTTGTCGGTATGTGCTCAACAGTTCGTGTAAAGTCTATCTTAGGGGTCGGCCCTAAGGTAAAGGAATCCATCAAAAACCCTTTCTGGTAGGAGATCTGGTTGGGAAGCGTTCACGATAGGCTTCATGTCAGAGTTAAAGGCATGACTACTGCATAAGGGTAAGTGAGTACGAGTATCTTGTAACTAGCTTTGTTTTTGGATAGTGGAGTTCTTGGATTTGGCTACCCTAGAGTGATTTTTCTATTCACAGAGTTTCCACTTCGTAATAAATATTTTGTCTTATTTAAATTTCACATTTAAGATATTTTGTTGCACACAAACATACACACTTGGTTAAATTAGAAGTCAATATTTATTTTCAGTCTGGCCGAAATAGAGAGAAGAGAGATTGGGAGAGCAGGGAGGGATAGAGAGTATCGCTGAAGAAGAGACCCAAACCCGATCCTCCATGGGTCGTCTCCGGTGAACCGACGGTTGCCGAACTAAGGACGATTT
This sequence comes from Alnus glutinosa, assembly GCF_958979055.1. Lineage (NCBI taxonomy): Eukaryota > Viridiplantae > Streptophyta > Magnoliopsida > Fagales > Betulaceae > Alnus > Alnus glutinosa. The sequence continues at coordinate 14,203,870 of NC_084892.1, forward strand.
CTGGTGAGACAGTGGTGTTTTCTCGTGGGTCGATAGAGGAGATGATTTCCAGTAGATTTTCAATGTTGAACAAAAATCCTCTGTAAGTAATTCTTGTGATTTTTATTTGATTTATCTGATTTATTGATGATACATAATTGGGTGTTTTTGATGTGTGATTATTGAAGAAATTGGGATAAATTCACTGATCGGCCGAACCCCTTGAAGCCCGATTTCCTATTGGCTCTCCTCTTTTCCAATCTTGTGTGTGTGTGTGTTTGTGTGTCGGCCATGTTCCCTACTTTGTGGATTCATGGTTAGATGAGTCTTGATGCTGAGTTTTTCTGTGTTGATCATGTGATATTTTAATTGTGTATTCTGGAAATTTGATTTCCCCTCTATTAACCGAATAGTATCCTGCTTTATGGTTTTGTCCTGTTTTGTTCGTCTCGGTAGTGTATATGTGTTTTGGCTGGTTTCTGTGTAACTGAATGAACCATTCTTTAGTCTGAATTTCAGTGTCATTTATATATTCTGAGATGTTCAACCATGGCTGAGATGAGTATTTTGGTTCTGTGATTTTGACCAAATCTGGGTTATTGTTACTGTTGGCTTTCTTGGTGCCATTTTGGTTGAATTATTATTAAGTTGGGGAGCTGTTATGATCCTGTTAAATTGTAAATGGTGGATTAACAGTTTTTACTAATATATTCACTAACTGATTTTGTAACCGGCTGATTTGGGGATTTTAAAATTATCAAATGTTAATTTTTATGTTATTAATCAAAGGTGAGAGATTTGATGCTAGGATTGATATTCCTTAAAAATGATTGGGTTTTAATAGAAGTATTGGTATTTTTACAGAAAAGGGGTTTAGGTGTTATTATAAAATAATGTTAAACTAAACCATATTATGTTAAGTGTTGATAAATATGAACCGATTTTTCGAGTAAAGTAATGATTGTATCTATGTGCATACAATTACGATTTATGAGTAAAGATGTGAACATTCTATGCGCACGCACGCACACACGCACACATATATGTTTATTGCAGATTGATGAGATAAGAGACTGCATCAAAAGGCTATAAGTATTTCTAAAATACTTACTGAGGATGCTGAATTTAGTAAAGTCATGTTTATAGATTTATTTAGTTGTTTGCGCATGTGAAATTTGCATATTTTACTGTTTTAATAATCTGATTAATAACTAGCTGGAGAATCTAGATTCACAGTGGGTACATGAGGTTTCACTGGCGTTCCTAAGTTCACAGTGAATAAGGGAATACCTGAAAAGATTATAATAAATACGAACTTGGCAGATATAAATCCACATGGAAAACCAAGGCTTCCAGGGGCCTAGGCCTCCTAAACAAAACTAATAAATTTTATCTGTGAGGAAGCCTAGGCTTCAAGTACCACGTTAATCGAGCCTAGGCTGTAACGAGACGAGTGAAAGAAGATGATAATTAAGACTGTACATTTAAAACTGTCATTATAGCATTACTTTATTTATATATATATATATATTCAATCTATGACTATGACTATCTACCATGGGCCATAAAGTGCATATACATATAGACATAAAGTTATTTTGCATTTTGCTTTTCTTTTCTAAATAAATTTGTAGACATCACCTTACTGAGTCAGCTGACTCACACAAATATAGTATGTGAGTGTGGTAGCATCCTGTTATGTGCTTGTCTGGTATGGCATGGAAATTGTAGCAAGCAAAAAGATTTATGGAGGAATTAGGGAAGAAGATGAAGATTAAAATAGATAATAACAATAACTCGGGCACTTAGAGAGGCCCAATCTCTCTAAGGCACTTCAAGAGGCCTAGGCTCTCCAAGAAAGGATTCTCATTGATATTCATTTTCATATCATTTCATTACATATTTGGTTCCCTTTTATAAACTCTAAATAACTAACCAAAGCATCTTCTAGAAGCATATGCTAACTAATTCTTCGTAGCTAATTTACCTATTTACCCCTATATTATATCTTCCTAAAATACCCCTATATTATATTCCTTACATTCCCTTCCCCTTAAAAACACCTTGCCCGCAAGGTGTGCCTACAAAGAATAAAGACCCATTTTTCCCTTAAAATGCAATATTACAAAAAATCCAAACAAATTGCCAGCCTATGCATTCAGTCTTTTTGGTAAGGTTGATCACTGGAGGCCCATTCCTTTACAAAGCCCAACGCATTCCAAGCATCCAGAAGCTTCGGCTCTCTACACCATGTATAACATTTTTGCATCCCTTCCACGTGTGCCCATTTATAGCTTTCTATGGACAGCTCGCATCACATCTGTCATACGGTGAATCACTTCTAGAATGGTCTAATACATTCTGATATATTACTCCTGATAATAAAGCCACGTTATCCTCTAACTTCCCCAGCCACGTCGTTACCAAGGCAGGGAATGCCCATGGTCACGTGAAGCTTCTTGGGCAGTTAACGGCCCACGCTGTTGCCCGATCTGAAGCGTGCAAAAGGATGTATCGGTGGTAGTAATCATTGCATGGATCACGTGTGAATATTCCGTTCACCCCAAGGAAGATCGGAAAAATCAGCATCAGCAAACCAGTGGTCCTGTTTGGGATCACGGTGGTCCTGGGCATATAGGCGACGCTCCTCGCGATCCTCACGCCAGTTATGAACGGCCGGAAGAGGAGCACTAGTAAATTCCCATGTGTCCATTTAGCAGTGCAGCGAGCATTTTTTGCCAACACATCAATTTCAGCTGTTTGGTCACGTGAAGCTGGACTAAACGTCTTCCCCATCATATCGCCAGCTACCGCTCGTAAATCACGCGTCTGTTATTCCCAATAGACGTTACAACAGACTTCAAAGGAAATGCTCTTTTCCAAAATGCCATCAACTCCTGCCACGTGGACCTCCAAACCTGTCCAAGATTCAAGCTCCAGACGGTTATTCCTGAACCTTCTAGAAGTTCCAGCCACGCTCCCCCATGCAGAAAGCTTCTGCATCCATGGCCATGTGGCCCACGTTGGCACCAATCGTCTTCCTCCTCGCCTTTGTACCCCGACTGTGCGAAACAAGTGCCGGCCATTTCGTTCACCCAAGCATCTCTAGAAACGTCTGGACTGCCAAACGTCGTCTTCGTCCATGCAAGATGCTGAAGGCCCCTGCCTCCCGTTGAGGCAACCACGGCGGCCGCCAACTAGAAAGCTTCCAACGCCATCGGTGCTTGAAACCCACAATATGGAACGTAATCCAGACCACAATAAAAACTCCCTAGAAAATCACAGTATGGAATGAAATCCATACCTCAACTCTTTTGGTTGACAGCTGGAACACAAATGAGTTCCATAGCTGAATTGGTGCCTTCATTTTGGTTTCCAACGGAAGAGGCTGCTGGGTCATGGCCCTTGGTTCGATGCTCCAGAGCTGAACCACCTTCTCCTCCATCACCGCCGGCACAGGCGGCTTATCCATGGGCTCGATCGTAGTGGCTGGGTCTAAACCCTCACCATGGAGGATGCCATTCGGAAGATCTGAGGCAAAACGACAGAGAACCGGTTCTGCGGATTTGATTTCCTCCGTGGTTGCTTCGTCCTGCTCAAGAACTTGCATGATCTCAGAAACAGTGTCCCATTTACACAACAGGTGGCGTGATTTTCCCTCCTGTGCCTTCAGAGTTGCTTGGAATTGGCAGGTGGTTTCCGCCGATTGCTTCAAGGTGTCTTGCATTTGGCCCAGTAATTCCAAAGCCCTCCGCAATAGTAGATCTCGACTCATCCCTACGTAGCGATTCTGGCCATAAAGATTGGCATTGCGATGTTGCCACAGAGTTGCCATGGAAGATATTGTGGTGTAGAAAAAAAAAAATTTGTGAGAGAAACAGAGAGTGGAAACCATGGGTGAGGAAGGAATGGCTTTGATACCACTTGTTATGCTAACTAATTCTTCGTAGCTAATTTACCTATTTACCCCTATATTATATCTTCCTAAAATACCCCTATATTATATTCCTTACACATCCGCAATCATTTATTTGCTGGTGCAGGTTCAGAAGACGATGGAAGAGATTATTTGCTAGCAGAAAAGATTTAAAACTAACATTTGTGGAGCTGGTTATAATTAATTGTAATTATTGTGTTTAAATTCCTTGTATGTAACATGTTTAGATAATTGTTTGTATTAAGTAGATTTGATTGTATATGCTTTTGTGTCTTTGTGACACATATTTCGATGTAATTGTCTTTATAATAAATGTCTAGAGGTATTTTAGTGAGCTCAATGTGTTATATTCCCAAGTTTTTAAAGAAAAAAATATTTTTCGCTGTCAAATCTTAATTCTGATGATATCGTAATGTCACATGAAAATTTGAAATTTTCACTTACGCATTTTCGTAAAAGGCGAGGCGTTACACACATAGCTGACAATAGACATTTTATATTAATAAGAGCTTAAATTGTGCATGATAACCAAAATACATTTGCAGAGATATGTGGCATATGCGGCACGATACAAAAGAAATACATCATAAGTGTGTAGATCCAACAAATATGATGTACACCAAAGAGTAAACTAGCTCAATGAGTCGACCAAACCCAATGCAGCTAGTCGCCTCAATAATAACCCAAGTACATAGCTACTAAATCATCGTCATCATCTTCGACACCTGCAGTAAAAAGATCTATGCAATTATGGGGTTATCATAATAACATAGGCGGTTATATGAGTCCACATTTCTCAGTAAGTATAGTATTCACTGGTTTTATCAATGAGTTGCTTTTATACACTATCTATATAATACCCCGAAAATAAATGTATTTAATTTAAACAACAATTTATAAATCAAATATCCATACTGAAGGCCACATATAAAGGGTTTCCGAAAAAATGCTATAAAGTGAATTTCTTTAAAACCTTTGGCACTTTGTATTTTCTTCATTTCTAAATGTTCAAGTTTCCTCTTGAACGATCGATTTGTCTTTTCCCCAAACGTTCGAGTTCCTCTCAAATGATAGAATTGTCTCTTCCTCGAACATTCGAGCCAATCTCAAAACATTTTATTTTTAGCCACCTTAACCATTAAGCGTGCAAAGGCCCATTTAAAACTATTCTTATTCTCATGAAAAAAATTGCCACTTTTGCCATTTCCTCCCATTAGTAATTCTAGAGGAAAGAGAGAGAATGTGATTTTGGTGAGCCTTTTTCCTCAAGATGAGGTAACCCCTAAACCTCAATCCCATTTTAATATGTATTAGCATGTTTTCCTTGATTTTAATCTACAACTTTTGTTATTTAACAAGTAACACGTAGGTTTAAAGACATCCAAGCATATTACATTATGATTTTTATAATAATCATGCATGGTTTAGCTAAACTTTCAAAGAATTAAGAGCTTGCTTGTATTTTCCGTGCTATATCACGTTGTTATGATTTGATATGCCTTTTAGGGTTATTAAGAGTCTTGGTTGAGTTGGGTAATGAGTTTAGGAAGTAGTTTTGGATTTTTCATGTATTCCGGCAGTCACCGAACGTTCCCCTAGTTTTGTTGAGCGTTTGATCCTTGTTGACTAAACGATAGAACTTGAAGTTAATCGTTCGGTCAACAATCGACGCCAAACGTTCGATCGTTGTTGATTGAACAATTGACCTTGACATAGAACGTTCGACGAAGGTCATAAACAACATGATTAGGATTTTTATCTGGTAATTAGGGTTTAACGTGCAAGATTAGGATTCCTAGTGTGACAGTGTCTAACTTTAGAGTGGGTATTGCAGTAACTTGAAAATTGAGATGTCTAAGAGGGAGGAGAATCCCCCGAAGTAAGTAAATGCTTACTGAACCATTTTTACTCTAACGTGCGATATGTTGGTGGACTGAGCATACTTTACTTTTCAAATAATATGTCATAAGCCTACTAATTTTATAAGATGTTTATGATTGTTCCAAACAAATATTTTCTTATATATATTTTACAATAATTACATCATATAACATGGTACACCGTATTATGTGGGATAACCAGCTCTCTCATTCTAAAGTTAAATACCAGCTCGTCTTGGCATCTGTTAGATACTCCCACTATATAAATTTGACATGTTTGTTGCTCGAAGCCTCCTGGTCCCATCTTAGTTATTTATTAAAGAGCCTTTGGACTTTCTAGACCACTGGATTGCCATTGCCCCTACTACTCCTCGGCTTTTATTGTTAGCTATCATTTTAGCTATTTAATTATTTGACACAATATGTGTTTCATATGCAATATTTTAAGGAAAATAATAAATAAAACAACAACAATTATGATAATAAAATGTAATGTCATTCCCTAATAAGTACTTCCATATTTTCTTTCTGTTATTGAATTCCTTTGATATTTTTTCTGCACACACACACACACACACACACACACACACACACACACATATATATAGACAAACACACACACATACAAAATAATACACGTACTAGTTCATTTATGAATAATTTGTTATTTTTTGGACCCTCATATTTTTATATTCATTATTATCCATCATTTCATTAGTTTGTGATAATTAATAAGTAAAGATTCATAATAGTCTAGATACCAAGATTAATGCTTAAACGCCAAAGCAAGCCGAAGCCTTATTGACATAATGTTTAAAAATGAATCTTAAAGTAAAGATACGTCATGAGGACAATATATGTAAAAACAATAAAGTAGAGACAATAACATAAAGGCAATATATGTAAACACAACATACATCACATTTATCTTACTTCATCAATCTATTAAGTTTATTGGGTCCTTAAAACAACTCTTTAAAGCAAAAGAACAAAATTTAAATAGTAAGAGAGAATGTTAAGTGAATCATAGAATATTTCCTCTAAAACTCACATTCAAACCATATTTAGTGAGTTCTTGAACTAAATACGGTATAAGGGATTGAATCGATATCTTGAGAATATTCCAGAAACATGTGTGTTAGCACCCTAGGTTATTTAGTAAATTCTGCTGCCCAACTCTTTTAGGTTACTAAGATAAGTATTTTTGTTATTTCTTTCCATGCAAGTTTATTTCTATCATTGTAAGGTAGTATTTTTTATTTCCTTAGTAAGAGTCCTAGCCTAATTGGAGTTGTAAGAGGCTTCCTTATATGGGACCTCCTAGTCCAAGTCAGAATAGGTTTATTGGTCCAAACCTAATTCTAAGTCAACTGTAGCTTTATTTAAGCACAAGTTTTGCAATAAAAGTGGCACAAAATTATTAAGACAAATCAACAATTGTGTTGTGAGGTTTAAGGTCCCTCTAACGACTTTAACCGAGGTTTAAGGTCCCTCTAACAACTTTAACGTTCATCATAGGGAGAGCATGTAGGAGAAATCCTACTGATTTTCTTGTTCAATGACCAGTTACAAGATCCCTCTCAAAGACTCGTAACAATTTGATATCAGAGCTAGCAATGTCTGCCACATCTTCAACACTGTTGGATCAAAAACTGGAGTGTTTGGAGAACAAACTCGCTTCAGAGATGCAGGAGATGCGAGAGATGAGAGAAATCTTTGCAACCATAAGTTCTAAGTTTGACCAACTACTGGAAGATCGTAGCATAAACACAGGCGGTGGGTCTCACAACTGGAACGGAAGGCCTCGAATCCATCAATCCAACCCAAGTACCAACAAATCAACAGCACAGAAAAATCGCCCAAGTTAGATTTTCCATGTTATAGTGGAGATGAAGATTCAACATGTTGGATATGCCAGGTCGAGCAATTCTTTGATTTCCACAGAACAATTCTGGAGGAGTGACCATCCTTGGCATCCTACCACTTGGACGGGGATGCCCAACTGTGGTACCAAATATTTCGTGGAGGGCAAACAGGAGAGGTCACGCGGAATTCCTTGAAAGAAGGTCTCTATGCTAGTAACAGACCAACCCTCTATGAGGATTTTTTTGTTGATTTATCCATATTGAAATAGGTTGGCTCGGTGCGGGATTATCAGGTTCAATTTGGACGACTTCTAAGTCGTGTGGGCAAACTATCTCTTGAGCATCAGTTGGAGTGTTTTATTAGTGGACTCAAAGACACAATACGCATGGAGGTGCAGGCATTGCGTCCCACAAGTCTCACTGTTGTAGTGGGTTTGGCACGACTCTATGAGGCCAAGCAACACGCCCAATGCCGGAACACACTACCTGAAACTCGAAAGCCCAATCTGCTGCCCATACCATCAGTAGCGTTAACCAGGACCACAAACCCCCAGATCAAAAGGTTCTCATCAGAAGAATTGAAGGACAGAAGGGAGAGAGGTTTGTGTTTTAAATGTGATGAGAAATTCATACCTGGTCATCGTTGTGCCAAATTGTTTTTGCTGGAATTGCAAGACGATGGGGAAGATGCATCACCGGGGTAAGAAACTATGGGAAACTTGGATGGGTCTTTCGAGAATGAAGAAGTACCTTCGGCTATTTCTTTGCATGCCATCATCGGCGCTCGAGAACCTTGGACGATGCGAGTAAAAAGGACGATGGGTCTTTGCAAGTTTGTCCTCTTGGTAGACAGTGGAAGCACCCACAATTTCATCAACACTACCATGACCCAGATAGCAATATTTTTGCCAACACAGGGAGGAAAACTGGAAGTCCTTGTAGCCAACGGCGAACAGCTGATCAACGGTGAGTTTTGCCGCGGCGTCACTATCCGGCTAGGTAATGTCTCATTCTTGGTCGATTTTTACATTCTAGATCTTGAGGGTTGTGAAGTTGTTCTAGGTGCTGTGTGGTTGAGGGGGTTAGGGCCGATTTTGTGGGATTTCTCAAGCTTGTGGATGAGCTTTGTGTGGCAAGGAGAAAAGGTGGTATTACACAGGTTGACAACACCTGCAGATAGAATGGTGGATGGGCCCAAGTTCTTCAAGCTATTATGTGGCTGCAGTAGGGGAGCAATTCTTTAGATCACGGATGTCCCGCTAGGAGAAAAGAGAGCCCAAATTGAAGAGGTAAAGCCTGACATTCAACTTTTATTAGATCAGTATTCTACTTTGTTCCAAGAGCCCAAAAGCTTGACACAGGTCAGGACCCATGATCATAGAATTCTTATTGTACTGAGCCAAGTCCCTGTCAGCTTTTGGCCTTATTGGTATCCCTTTTATAAAAAACAATGAAATTGAGTGGCAGGTTGTTGCCTTGCTAAATTCTGGTGTGGTTCGGGCTAGCACAAGCCCATATTCTTCACTTGTCCTATTGGTGAAAAAACATGATGGGTCCTAGCGATTATGTGTTGACTGCCGAGCATTAAATCAAATCACGGTCAAGGATAAATTTCCTATTCCAGTGATTTACGAGCTTCTAGATGAGCTTCATGGAGCCAAGGTTTTCTCTAAATTAGACTTGCGCTTAGGCTATCACTAGATCTGAGTTCATTTTCCAGATGTTGAAAAGACGGCGTTCCGGACCCACCACGAGCACTATGAATTTATGGTCATGCCATTTTGATTATCTAATGCTCCTCTACCTTCCAGGCCCTAATGAATGACATCTTTCAAGAGGTAATCCAAAAGTTTGTTTTGGTTTTTCTTAAATGATATTTTAATTTATAGTAAAACTTGGGAGGAATACCTGCATCATATGAAAAAAGTTCTTTGATGATGTTTTGAGGTCTGAATGATGGGTGTTTGTTTCTTAGGGAAAGGTTTGGTTAATCTCTTATTGTGGGCATTTGAGTTGGTAGTAGCCGAACTTGTCATTTGTGGATTAGGTGGCTGAATGGGCATTGTTGTTTGGTGTTTGTGATTCCTTGATGAAGTTTCTTAAGGTTTAGGTAATTTCGTGTTTGGTTTGGAATGAGGCCCAATTATGGTGGATATGTGTTTAAATGGTATTGAAGTTCTATGATTTAGTAGATTTAGAGTTTTATCCTTAATGATTGATCGATAGACATGAGCATCAAAAGATTCGATTGTCGGGCAATAATCCAATTTTATTCGTGTGTTGGAATTATGTGATGTAATTGTAGGATTTCATATAAAGACTTCAAGAGGGTTTTCAAAGGATCGACCGTGATATTAGGACGCTATGCATCGGTGAGGATTGAAAGAGAGTTTGAGAACCGAAGTAAGCTGGCTATCTTGTACTAGTATTTTTATAAGCATTCACCCAATGCATTTTATGCTACACTTTCAAAGAAAACCCGGGATTACATTTTTAGCACTCTGAAAAGTATGCGATACTCTTATGCATGAAACATGTGATATGAATTCATTTTATAATTTTTAACTCAAAATATACATGAAATGTTTATTGGACTTCTTGAGAATAATAAAATGTGGTGTGGTGTTACTTATGATAAAATGTGAAAAGGGTTTATAAATGTGGCCATTGGTACCGTGTGTGCATTTGTGTGTTTTAATAAACATCAGAGGCAGTGCAACACACCCTAGAATGGGGTGTGGCCTCACGAGTTGTTAGCGCTAAGTAAATGTGGCTAGGTTGAAAGGGTTTTATAAAGAGGAGTTGAACGGACCAGTCCTTGCCGAAAGGTGATGTGCAAGATAAACACAACCTTACTTTGGGGGTTAAATAGAGCTGGAGATATTTATATAGTAACTAGCCTGGCTTTGTAGATGGCACAAGTAGTTGCAAGCAAAGCAATGAATGACCTTACTTTGTAGATAGCACAAGTAGCGGCAAACAAAGTAAGGAGTAAATGTTTTAAGAGAAATGATTTTTTTTTTTTTTTTTAAAAAAAAAATTACTTTTATCTGCATATGAATTGTTCACAATCACACACTAGCACTAGCTTACTTGCTTACTAAGTAGTGAACTTACCCTTTACTTTCTTTACGTGTAAAATATTTATGTTTTACAATGATGCCTGTTAGGTTTTTGAGTAAGAAAGATCTCGAAGTAAAGGTGACAATTAGGCTTATGAACTCACTGCAGAATCTCAAAGGTTGCTTATGGTATCTAGTATGTTTTGGATGACACTTCAGATTTAGTAATTTGAAATGTATTTGTATATTTCACTTTATTATAGATATTCTTTGTGGTGACATGTATTAATTAATGACTTGTGTTATGTGGAGACTTTTAGTAATGCTTTTATTGTAACAATAAATGCAATAAAAAGAAAATAAATTCATTGACTTCTGCTGCTTATTATTCTTTATGAGGAAAAGAGTGTAAAGATTTAGAGCTCGTTTGGTTCGCAGAATAGGTTTCTAGAATGGAATAGTTATTCCCAATGAATAGCTATTCTTTTGTTTGGTTGCACACCATTCTTAGAGCATTTCCAGCAATGATTTTCATTTTAGCTATTCAAAAGACAACTTTTTCTATTTTAGTTACTAATTTTTCATTACAAGTTCCAACAGTTCACTCTCTACATTTTTTAAATATGATTTTTTAATCATTTTCTTTTATTTTTTTCATTTCTCTCTCACTCTCCGGTCTCCCTCTCTCTCACTCTCCGGTCTCCCTCTACGGCGAAGAAGAAGCACAGCACCGGAGCAGCACTTCAATACCGCACCACTCAACCACCGGATCAGCGCCGTTCAACCACCACACACACGACGTCGATCCACCCACGACCAGAGCAACGGAACCATTGATCAGCACCGAACAAGATCGATCCACCAGAAATCTGGCTTTTGGCTCGACAGAATCCACCTCCAGCTTCACTGGATATCGCCCATTGTTGATCCATTGAAGATCAGGTCCAATCTTCCTCTTCAACCTCTGGGTCATACTGTTGCTTCCATTGGGTCAGATTGGGTCCTCTGATTTCAGTTGCTGCAGCGAAGAGCCGAAGCTCGCCGAGGCCCAAACGGAGGTCTCTGGTGGCCTTTGATGGCGTTGAAGTGGGGGGCTCAGAGGGAGACCAATAGAGATGAGAAGTGAGGGAAGGGATGCGGGTGAAAGAAGAGGGAGAGGGATGAGGGTGGAGTGACAAAGAGGGAGAGGGAGAGAGAGAAAATATTAATAAAAAAAAATATAAACAGATGAACAGTGAATAGGCAACATTGCCTATTCATTGTTCATGTTGGTAAAAAAAAAGGTTATAGTGGCTAGTATGTTGGAGTGAAAAAAAAAAAGGCTCAAAATAGTCAAACTATTTTGAAGGTTTTAAAGCATCTGCTAGAGATGCTTTTAGGAATAGCCATTCCCATGGGAATAACTATTCCCCTACAAATGGGAATATATATTCCTCTCAAAAAGGAGAGGAATACCTATTCCTAGAGAAATAAATCATATTTTTTAAAAACAACCCACCCAGAATCATTTTCCTCAACACTTCCAGACCCAGAATCATTTTCCTTGAGTTCATCCTCCACCCAGCTTCTTCATCTTGAAAGCTCAAGGACTTTACGAGCAAAATTCCATCCTCGTTATCATTGGCAATTCGTTTCTTTTGTCCAAATGAATTCACCTCAAAAGTCATAGAATCATTATAAAAAAACTTTGTAACTGAGTTAAATCCACCCCAATTGATTGTACCCCTAGACAACGTCATCAAGCAACATATAGGCCCCGTCTTCTACTTCCAGGCTTAGTTTCAGTAAATGATACGGATCCATTCAAACTAGAAACAAATAATTTGGAATAATCTTATTCCTCATTTTGTTTGATCACTTTCGATTAACGAGTCCTAAAATCACTATTCAATTGGGTCCCTGTCTTGAGACCTTCACCTTTTTAGAGCCGGCCGAAGAGTCTGGGAGAAGGGTGACATTCTCTCCACTTCTCTCAGCAACTTCGGGCTTGATTCCTGATGGGTTGGGTGCCTTCGTCTCCATGGGTTTTTTTTTTATTATTTGGGTATTTTAATAATTTTAGTTCAATTCCATTTAGAGCATATATTTATAATATTTTGTCACCAAACTGGGGAGTAGGAATAACTATTCTATTCCACCATTCTCCATTCCTAGTAATAACTATTTATTTTCCTAATAGAATACCCATTATGCGTACCAAACGAGGCCTTATTTCTTCGGGAAATAGGTCTGGGAGGTGTTGGGAAATTTAATTACCAGTTAATTGAATTTTCGGGACGTTACACTGTCCTTGTCCATTTTGGCTCCTATGTCAACGCGATTGTTTGGTCCCAAGGCCTTTTGTGATTGTTTTGGTTTGAGCTTAATTAGGCCTTAGAAAGGTTCAATGACTAGAGGCTTGATAAGCACAACAGAGAGAAAGAGATTGCGAGGGATATAAAGAATGAGTGAGTGGGTGAGTGAGTGAGTGAGTGAGAGTGTACATAGAAAATATAAAATGGGTGAAAAAATTGGTGTGGATACAATAGCTCACCAAAGGTAGCGAGCAACAGTAACGAAATGCAAAAAAAAAATCATGTAGAATAAGTGAGCTCAATGGACAGAGTATTTTAAAGGCTAGTTAAAATTTGTAATAGGCATCGTTTTGGCAAACTATTCTCATTTCTCTAAAAAAGTCAAATTAAAAACATTTTTATTTTTTATATAACATCAATAATGTTAGCTTTTTAAAATCATCATTAATCTTGTGATCGATCATTATTAAAATTTGATCAAATGATAATTTTAAAAGTCACCTTATTATTAGAGGGACTCTCAAGAGGTCACAAGAGAGACTTGTAGAATTATTCAGTACTATTTAACCAAAAAATATATTAAAAAACATCATTTTTTCACTTTTTCTTATAAAAAATTACAAACTTTTTTTTCTACTATATATCACATCAATCGCTTCTTACTATTATTCAATAAAAAATTCCACTATAAAATCTTTTACCAAACATACCATATTTTTTTCTTTTAGAACTGTTGATGCAGTTTTCCGATTAGTGATGTGTCACTTCACGATTTGTCTGATTTCTCCTTCTCATGGGATCTGCAAAATGGGAACTGCGTCGGGGGATGCCGACAATTCCGCTCCGATGCCTAAGTTAGTAGACAATTTGAGAGAGAATGTTCAGAGTAATTTTGAGGAGACAAAGTGTCCGATAATACCTGAATTATGTTTTTATGAGGTTCTGATGTAGTTAGACTGCTTTGCAAATCCCGAATTTCTAAGGATTTGCAGTTGAAGGCAATGTGACCTCGAGTGTACGGATCTTTCGGGATCCGCAGCCAAATGACTCGGGTGTACGGATCTGTCGAGATCCATTACCTCTTTGCAGCGGCTTCGATCCTACGTTTCGGAGCGAGATACTTGTGATTCGTATCCTTGAATCCTGGGTGGTTCTAAGATATTCACGATCTCGGATGTTGTAGAGTATTCGGGTCGGTTAGCCCAGTTGGGTGGGCCAACTGGGCCCAAATAATTTTAATGGGCTTGAGTAGCTGAGGAGGCTGATATTTTCCCTAACAGTTACCCCCCAATTCTTTTATGCAAATTTTGTGCGAAAGGGAATTTATGGACAACCAATGTCATGCCCTCGTTTTGGGATATAAAGGGAACATGAACTTGAGCTATACATAAAAATATAGAAGTTATTAATAAATATATTCATATGTATTTCTAGGATACAACACTAATAGAAGGATTGATTAACATAATTCTACTATGTAGATACTATGCTAGGGAACCAACCAAGGTGCTGCCACTGTACTTCATACAAAATGATCAATCCGATCTATGCTCTATCGCTTCAAGGAGGTTTTCTGCCTTCCACTTAAAAGAATCAGGCCATCTGAAAGGTTTTTAAGGAAATGGGTGAGTTCGACAGCTCAGTAAGGAAATCACAACACCAGGGGAAATAAAAACATGCTGTAAAAATCTTCATGCCATAATCTTTAGTCATGCGTAATAACAGTTTATGTGAAATAACATAATGAACAATTAAAGTAAGAATAATTTATATATCATGATTATCTGTTTCAACAAGAATGATAAATAAAGGGAAAATTATAGTTTAGCCCCCCAAATTACCACACGTTTTGCGGATAGCCCCCTAAACTATCAACACTCCGACTCCGGCCTACAAAACTACCAAAGCCTTTGAAAAAGGCCCAATTTGGCGAAATATCCCCATATTACCCTTGCCACGTGTCATTTTTCAATTAAAAAAAAAAGTTAAAAAAAAAAAAACTTAATTTTATTATTATTATTATTTTTTTTTAAAAAAAAGTTAGAAAATATGGGTTTTTGGGGTGGCTGCCGATAACCACCCCCTTGGGGAGGGGGGTGGCTCGCAGGCCACCCCGGCCCCTAGGGGTGGCCGCGCGCCACCCCTGGAGCCCTAGGAGTGGCTTTCAGGCCACCCCAAATGGATTTCGGGGTGGCCCGTAAGCCACCCCTAGGGCTCGAGAGGTGGCGCGCAACCACCCCTTGCCACTGGGGGTAGCTGCGCGGCCACCCTCCGCCCCAGGGGGTGGCTGCGTGCCACCCTTGGAGCCCTAGGGGTAGCTTTTGGGCCACCCCAAATGGATTTCGAGGTGGCCCGTAAGCCACCCCTAGGGCTCGGGAGGTGGCGCCCGGCCACCCCCAGCCCCAGGGGTGGCCGCGCGCCACCCCTGGAGCCCTAGGGGTGGCTCTCAGGCCACCCTGAAATCCATTTGGGGTGGCCCGAAAAGACACCCTTAGGGCTCCAGGGGTGGTTGCCGAGCCACCCCCAGGGGCCGGGGTGGCCTGCGAGCCACCCCCCTCCCCAAAAACCCATATTTTCTTCTTTTTTTTAAAAAAATAATAATAAATAAATAAATAAATAATTTTGTTTTTTTAGTTTTGAATTTTTTTTATTTTTTAATTAAAAAAATGACACGTGGCAGGGGCAATATGGAGATATTTCGCCAAATGGGGCCTTTTTCAAAGACTTTGGTAGTTTGGTAGGTCGGAGTCGGAGTGTTGGTAGTTTAGGGGGCTATCCGCAAAACAGGTGGTAATTTGGGGGGCTAAACTATAATTTTCCCATAAATAAATGAATGAGGAACATGTATAGTGGTATAATAATTTTATAAATGTTCTAACAACTTCTTTTGATTCTTTTTCTTTAAAACTATACTGTAGTTTTCCCCCTTTTAGACTCTACACCGCTGTTAACCGTGAGCGGAGCACATTGGCTGGTCCCAATGGACGACTATAGACTCATCTTGTCATCAAAAGGAGCCATCGGGTTAGGAACTTCCCTAGGTGAAAGCCATTCGACTGATAGCACACACAGCCTTTCGGTGTGCTTGCCCTGCTATCCACCCATATAGGCCATACCGATACGTATCGTAACTATAGTAGTGCCTCGGGGTTAAACAATTACTGCACATGAACGTTTTTTGTAATTCTATAGGCTCTGCTATAGCTGTACACTATACTTTTAAAACTGTAAGAACCGTTTTCATAACTATAGTCATGTGCAGATTTTAAACTTTAGATGTTATTTTCATTTCATACTGTATTCAAGTATAAATCATAAACTTTGGAATGCTCTATTAATAATCATAACTTTGAAATGCTCTTATTCAAAACTTTAATTATGCATAAACCATAACTTTGAAATGCTCTTAATCATAACTGTAATTTATGCACAAAATTCTTGAATAATAACATATGAGTAATAAAAGCTTGACATTGAAATTATTAAAAATCACGTAAGTAAATGCTTCGTAAAATTCCCCAACACTTTTTTCAAAAGATTTGTAATAAAATCTTGTTGAGAGGGGTTTTTTGATGTTGTATCTCCTTACCTGAATTTGCCAATAGCGTTGGGGTCGACCTTCTGCCTAAATAATTTGCAAGAAGAAACTTAAATGAATATTCTGAAATTTTAAGGTCTAAAACTTAACTAAGGTATCCTATACATATTCTACATAACATGTAACCATAAATCTCCAAATTGTATTGTATAAAAATACAAAATCTCTATCCAAATTTACTGCATATATCTAACTCATTCGGCCTATCCACAGAAAATCCCCCCCCCCCCCCCCCCACAAAAAAAAAGAAAAAAGCAACTCTCTTGACTCACCTAATTCATAATCCGAAAGCCAACTCATTAAAGTTTATGGCAACATCATTTAATTTAAATCCAATGAGCACATAAAGATTCCAAAATCTTAGGAGCTTAAATAGCCTTGCTATGTGAATAAACTAAACCATTGATATTCAGCTATAGACAACTAAATTTGTGGAGAATTTCCATCCTAGATACCTCAAACATTTCAGATATTTATAGTAAGACCCTATGTATGTAACAACATATCTCACCACTCTCTCAATATTAACAAAAGCAATAGATATTAAGCCAAGCTTATGAATTCAACCTCAGAATTTCCAAATAGAAACTTGTCAAAAACCTTCAAGCAAAATATTTTCAGAATTTTCTACACCCACTCGATTCTTCCAAAAATTTCTTCCACACGGCTACCCACAAAACTGAGAATCACCCAACCCAAACTAAAAATTAGCAATAGGATTGACTCGCACCCATTTGGTTTCAAGTCCAAAACAAACCCAAAATTTCAAAAATCAATCCAACAAATTAGTATGGAGCTCCGAACACCACTTCCGAAATGGTTCACAGTCAAACTGCTTCCCATTATCTGTGATGAAAGCATGAGGAATCCCGAACCGGCACACCACCGACTTCCAGAGGAAGGTTATGGCATTCGCTGTAGTTATAGCTGCCAACGCTTCTGCTTCCGCCCATTTAGTAAAGTAGTCTACAGCTACAATCAAGAACTTTCGTCCACCTTTTCCTACCGGCATTGGACCAACTATATCCACCCCCCATTTCGCAAATGGCCACGGAGAAGTGAGGGGGGTGAGCTTCTCGGGACTTGCTTTCATGATTCTTGCGAATCTCTGACATTTGTCGCAGGTTTTGACAAGAATAGCTGAGTCTTTCTTGATTGTGGGCCAATAGTAACCCGCTCGGATGGTTTTTTGTGCCAGCATCCTTCCTCCTGAGTGGTCTCCGCACACACCTTCATGAATTTCCCTGAGGACATAATTCGACTCGGCTTTGGAAAGGCATTTGAGAAGGGGTTCGGAATATCCTCTTTTGTACAGTGTCTCCCCGAGAAGGCAAAACCGTGCTGCTTGTATCTTTACCCTCCGAGATGCAACCTTATCTTCGGGCAACAACCCCTGTCTAAGGAACCGGATAATGTCCTTCGCCCACTCTGGCTCCTCTGGTGCTGAGTCTACTTCCATAACCTTGGTCCTCGGGGCTATCGAAGGCTCGGTCAGAACAATAATTTGCCTCCCTGATGCTTCCATCTCTTCCTCTGTTCCCGATGCGACCTTTGAGAATTCATCGGCTCGAACGTTTTCCTCCCGAGGTATTTTTGTGATGACGAATCTTTCGAAATAGGACTGGAATCGCCGTACTTCTTCCAAATACTTCGCCATTCTATCTTCTTGTGCTTCGAATTGCCCTTGGACTTGGCCTACGACCACCTGGGAGTCACTCCGGATTTCGACATTGGTTGCCCCCATCTCTCGGGATAATGCCAAACCTGCTATCACCGCTTCGTACTCAGCCTCATTGTTCGTCGTAACGAAGTCCAGTTTCACAGCAAAACCGAACTCTTGCCCTTCGGGATTCCTGAGGAGAACCCCAACTCCGCTTCTGATCTGTGTAGAAGAGCCATCTACGAACACAACCCAGGTTGACTCCTTGGGAAGTTCTTCTGCTTCAGGAATGTTGCAGAATTCTGCCAAGAAATCTGCTAGAACCTGTCCTTTGATAGCCGTCCGAGGATGAAACTCGATATCAAATTGTCCGAGTTCCACCACCCAGTTGACTAATCTTCCCGAGAGGTCTGGTTTTTGCAACACCTTCTTCATCGGATACTCGATTAAAACTCTGATAGCGTGAGCCTGAAAGTATGGCCTCAATCTTCTGGCTGAAATGATCAAGGCGAACGCCAACTTCTCGATCCGAGGATACCTCCCCTCCGCACCATGTAGTGCTTTACTTGTAAAGTAAACCGGTCTCTGAACCCCTGAATCTTCTCGGACCAGCGCCGAGCTTACTGCTGAGGGAGAGACTGCCAAATAGAGATAAAGAATCTCCCCTTCGGTTGGGCGGCTCAATAGTGGTGGGCTGGCCAGATATTCCTTCAACTTCTGAAAAGCTTCCTCACACTCCTCACTCCATATAAATGCTTTTCGTAAAATTTTAAAAAAGGGAAGACACTTATCTGACGACCGTGATATGAAACGGTTCAAGGCCGCAATCCTTCCTGTCAGCCGTTGGAGTTGCTTTGTCGTTCTCGGGGCTTCCATCTCGAGGACAGCTCTGACCTTCTCTGGATTAGCTTCAATGCCTCTTTGTGACACCATAAACCCCAGAAACTTGCCTGAAGAAACTCCGAAGGCACACTTCACGGGGTTGAGCTTCATGTTGTATTTTCTTAGAGTCCGAAAAGTTTCTCGGAGGTCTTCTATGTGTCTGTTTGCCCGAACACTCTTAACCAGCAGGTCATCTACGTATGCCTCAACGTTTCGGCCAATTTGACTTTGAAACATCCGGTTCACCAGTCGTTGATATGTGGCTCCAGCATTCTTCAATCCGAAGGGCATCATCTTATAGCAGTAAAGTCCTCGATCTGTGATGAAAGCAGTTTTCTCCTGGTCTGTTTCTTCCATGCAGATCTGATTGTACCCCGAGAAGGCATCCATGAAGCTTAAAAGCTCATGCCCGGCCGTCGAATCCACCAATAAATCAATCCGAGGCAGGGGAAAGCTATCCTTCGGACATGCTTTATTCAGGTCGGTGAAATCTACGCACATCCTCCACTTCCCATTAGACTTCTTCACCAGCACTACATTGGCAAGCCACTCGGGATAATCCACTTCTCGGATGAATCCAGCTTTCAGCAATTTCTCTACTTCTTCAGCAACAGTCATGTTTCGTTCAGCTGCAAAAGCTCTTCTTCTCTGCTTCACAGGGCGATAATTTGGGTCCACATTCAGCTTATAGACAATAATCGAGGGATCAATCCCCGGCATATCTTCATGGCTCCAGGCAAATACATATTTGTTGCGCCTCAAGAACGCCACCAGATCTTCCTTCATGGGTTGAGGGAGTTGTGAGCCTATTCGAACTTTCTTTCCCGAGTTGCCTATCTCGAACTCCTCCAAGGCTTCCACAGGCTCCCCCAACGGTGATTGCTATTTTCCATCCTCCTTGGTTTTCTCCCCCCGACCGTGCTGCCTCGGGGTATCTTTCAAGGACATATTGTAGCATCTCCTAGCTTCCTTCTGGTCTCCTTTTACCTCTCCAACTCCTTCTTCTGTTGGAAACTTCATGCTGAGATGTGGTGTTGAAGTCACCGCTTTGAAGTCGTTGAGAGCCGTACGTCCTATAATTGCATTGTAGGCCGAGACCTTATCAACTATAAGGAATTTCACCATAATGACTTTTTGCCTTGGATAAGTCCCGGCTGTCACAGGTAAATCGATAGAACCGAGGGGCAACACCTTCTCTCCAGCAAAACCCTGTAGCTGGCACGAGACTGGAACCAACTTTTCTGATGGAACACCCATGTGACGAAAGCTGATTTAAAAAGAATATCAGCCGAGCTCCCAGTGTCAATGAGAATCCGCCGGGTCTGATAGTTTGCTATGGTCAAGGTGACCACAAGGGCGTCTGTGTGCGAAAGCGAGACTCCAGCATAATCATCATCAGAAAACCCTATAACCAGAGGGTTATATTTCCGAGACTTTGCGGGCTTCTGGACCGAGTAAACTTCGAAATCATCGAGCTGTTTGGCATACGCTTTCCGAGCCGAGTTGGACTCACCTCCTCCTCCGAATCCTCCCGAGATGGTATGAATGATAGGGATATTGCCTTGCTGTGCCCCCCGAGGCCTGTTCTACTTCTTTCCCTTCTTTCATCCCTCCGAGGCCGAGGTGCTGGCTCTCGGCTTCTTTCTCTTCTTTCATCTTGTCTCGGCTGATAGTTTCTTCTATTATCCCGATCTTCTTCTCTCCTAGGCCTCGGATAGTGATCTCGCTCCTGATGATTCCTCTCATTCACGAGGAATCGGACCAGCTTCCCATTCTCAATGAATTTCTCGATCAACTGCCTCAACGAAACACACTGCTCGGTCAGATGACCGCGTGAGTCGTGGAAGGCAAAGTACTTGTGAGCCAGGTGCGGAGGGGGATTTCCTTGAATGGGTCTCGGTCTCTGGTAATTCGGATCTTTCTTGAGTTCCATGAGCACCTCGGTGATGGAAGTGTTCAACGGTGTCCACTTATAATCTCCAAAATTTTTCTTCACCTTCTTATACTCTGCAGGACCAGCATCCTGTATGGGCTCAGGGTTCTTCTTTTTCTTAGGCTTCTTGGTGGACGGCTGTTGTTGTTGCTGGGAATTACTGAGAAGGGCTCGGAGCGTCTCTTCCTGGTTGATGTACCTGTCCATCTTCACCATAAAGGTTTGAAGATCTCTCGGCGGTTTCAACGCCAATTCTGCCATCAGAGGTCCATCTTTTTTTAAGCCTTGAAAAATTGCACCGTAAATGAAGTCGTCTGGTGCACTCTCTGTGTCCAGCTTCTCCTGGTTGAACCTCCACAGATAGTCTTTTAGAGACTCATTCGGTCCCTGCTGTACAGAGAGTAAGTACCCTCGGGGTTTTCTTCTAGCTCTCCCGGATACAAACTGGGCCAGGAATTTTCTTCCAAGGGTGTCAAAGCAATCAATCGACCTTGGTGAGAGATTCCTGAGCCAGTCTCGGGCCTTTCCTGACAAGGTGAGAGGAAAAGCTCGGCACGCCACAGCGTCTGGTGTCTTGTGCAGGGAGACATGGGACCAGAAATTGTCCAAATGCTCCACTGGATCTTCGCTGCCTGAGAAGACAGGAATGTCAGGTACCTTGAATCTTCCAGGTAAGTCGCAGTTGGACACTTCTTCGGTGAATATGGACTCCTTGTGCTGGAAGAGGTTGTCCACAAGGGACTCCTTCCCATCACGCTTCTGGTCAATCGTCCTTGACAGCACGTCATATTTTGCGCCCAGATCCTGGACCATCCTCTGCAACCTCTTTTCTGCCTCCGTGGGTGGGACCGGATTGATGGGCTCTCCATGAATTTCGTTCCGTACAGCTCTCTCCATGATTCTCGTTCCGCCCGGCTCTCTCTTCGTGATTCTCGTTCCGCCCATCGTGATTCTCATTCCGCCCATCGTGATTCTCGTTCCGCCCATCGTGATTCTCGTTCCGCCCATCTTGATTCTCGTTCCGCCCGTCTCTCTCTCCTGACCCTTCGTGTACATCATGATTGAACGGCGGCGGAGTTCGTGCGGCTAAGAGCACAGCATTCTGGGCCAGCAAATCCTCTACATTCTTCTGCGCCTGGGCCAACTGTTGACTCAGTTGGGTTATCCGGGCCTCTGGATCTGCAGATTCTACTTCTCCACGAGCATCGTCTCGGCAAGTAGGCGGTGCTTCGTTTACGATCGATTTGGAACGTCTCGTCGTCACCATTGCGGATTTGTTTTTCGTAAGAACAACTTCTCGTTCCCACAGACGGCGCCAAACTGTTGGTACAGTTTCCGGTGTGGTGACGTGTCGCCTGAAGATTCGCTGTTGATTTCTACCGAATACCTCAATCCTGCAAAAAGGAACAAACAACTCGTCGGGGGTGCCGACCACGCCCACTCCGATGCCTAAGTCAGTCTAAAAAGTTTTCTGCAGAGTATTCTGAATATTAATCTCAAGAGCTTCGAGAGTTTTTTTTTTTCTATACCTGGTGTGACGGTCTTTATTTATAGGCCGGACCTTCTTGACACCTAGTTGGATTAGGAGTTTGAGACCTAGCCTGGTTGAACTTTAACTACATCTTCAAGGAATTCGAGTAGGAGTGTGAAGTCCGTAGTTGGTCGCGTTTGTACTTCTTTGAACTTGATTCCATGTCAATAACCATTTTATCCCATAAATTATGGATCTGTAGTTTATCCCTGATTTTCTGGGATTCTATCTTTATCTCACTCTAAGACGGACGTGGCGCATGGCACCTTTTAGAAGTCTGTAGCACATTTCAGTTAACCTCCGAGGCGATGATATCCGAGACGTGTTCGCTCCGACCTGGAGATCTCGGGATATATCGAGACGTTATTACTCCGAGACACAAATATCCGAGATATGCTCGCCTTATTCAGACCTGGATATCTCGGGACGTTCCATATACCGTAACCTGGAGTGTTAAGACCGAGATGTCGTTTTGCCTCCGAGATCTATTTATACCTAGGCAATCTTTTCTTCACTGGCCAAAATAAATGTCCGAGACATAGATCCGAGATGCTTCTGAGGCCACGTGTCTCTAGGGTTAATTTTATCCCTAACAAAAACCTTTCCACCTACTAAGGCATATATCAATTAAAAGACGTGGGCTGAACATTTTCAAGTCCAAAACATCCTAAACTACACTTTTATAGCTAATAAAAGAAGTCCACTTAATGAAATAAATAGGCCCAAAAGCCTACAACCATAGAAACATAAAAATAGGCCCATACGCCTATACTTAATGAAATAAAGAGTCTGTACTAAACCACTAGGCTATGCCGCCCCCATCTGTCGTTTGTATCACATAGATTAAAGTTGGTTCTTCTTCTTTCAAGCTCATCTTGAATGCTGGGGTTTTGCTCGATAAATTTGTAAACTTGGCCCAAGTGGATTGCACCAATCCTTGCATTGCTTCCTTGATCTTCTTCACTCTTGACCTTGTGATTGGCCTATCTACAACTTGCAAGAGATTTTTAAGATTCGGTCTACCATGAGGCCCATCATAAGGTGTTTTAGAACTATAATTTATAAAGCCCTAAAAAGCAAATACCTTGTAAATTGGGGCATAGAGAAAAAAAAAAGCCTATTAATTTGGAAACATATATATGGTAATCACTTACATCTTTAAAATAATGTTAGAAATCATTTATTCGATATTTTTGATTTTATAAAAATAATGTGACTTTTAAAATTACTATTAAATTTGTGATCGATCATTATTAAATTTTGATCGAAAGATGATTTTAAAAGCACCATCAATTTAAAAAAAAAACAAAAAAAAAACAAAAGAGAACTTATAGTCTCTTATAATTACACAAAAGTAACATCATTTTAAAAGTACGGAGAGAGAGTTATGTATGGAAAGTGTAAACCCACTTCACCGGCAAGGACGGGATTCCGGACTTCGAACCCAAACCCTACACCTACTCGCATCTCTTAAAGCCACAGTTGTTACTCTCTGTCAGCCCCCCAGCAATGGCGAGGAAGCGAAAGCTCAATCTCGAGTCCAAATCCGCTGAGGCAACTCAACCCCCGAAGAAGCAACAGCAACAACAAAAGCAGAGAGAAGAGGATCGTACCCACTTCGAAGCCGAGGAAGACCAAGAAAACGTCGAATACGAAGAAGAAGAAGAAGAAGAAGAAGAAGAAGAAGAGGACGAAGAAGATCCCTATATACCCCAGAATGCGGTCAATCAGACAGCGAACGCCTCCACGTCAGCCGCTCGTGCGACTTCGGGGAGAGATCCATACGGCGAAGATGATGACGAAGAGCTCATACAGAAGGTTCTTGAGCCGTTCAGCAAGGATCAGATTGTAAACCTGCTCTGCGAAGCAGCGGATAAGCACCCGGACGTGGCGGATCGGATCCGAAAGGTTGCGGACGAGGACCCGGTACACCGCAAGATCTTCGTCCACGGCCTTGGGTGGGACACGAACGCCGAGACCCTCTCCAACGTGTTCAAGCAGTACGGCGAGATCGAGGATTGCAAGGCGGTGTGCGACAAGGTCTCTGGCAAATCCAAGGGCTACGGTTTCATCGTCTTCAAGACCCGCAGCGGGGCCCGGAAGGCCCTCAAGCAGCCCCAGAAGAAGATCGGCAACCGGATGACCGCGTGCCAGCTTGCCTCTATCGGCCCGGTCCCACAAGCGAGTGCTACCGCGGCGGCTCCCTCGCCGCCCTTGTCGGAATATACGCAGAGGAAGATATACGTGAGCAATGTTGGGGCTGAGTTGGATCCTCAGAAGCTGCTTACGTTCTTCTCCAAGTATGGAGAAATTGAGGAAGGGCCGTTGGGGCTCGATAAGCTGACGGGGAAGCCCAAGGGGTTTTGTTTGTTCGTGTACAAGACGTTTGAGGGCGCCAAGAAGGCTCTGGAAGAGCCGCACAAGAATTTTGAGGGCCATGTATTGCACTGCCAGAAGGCTATTGATGGTCCGAAGCCGAACAAGTCGAACCCTCACAACGCGCAATTACATAGGAATGAGAACCCCGCTTTTGTTGGTGGAGTGTCTTCGGCCGCGGCCACACCAGGTCACTTGATGGTTCCGCCGCCTACTGGGGCGGGGATTGGGTTGAATCCTGCGCTTGGGCAGGCAATAACGGCATTGCTTGCAAGTCAGGGTGCCGGGTTGGGCCTGACTAATCTGTTGGGGACGCTGGGATCCGTGAATCCAGGTGTGCCCACTGCTGCTGCGGGGCATGCTTATCCAAACCAGGCGCATATGATTGGAGGGTATGGGAATCAAGGGGGAATGCAGGGCGGATACCCCAACCAGCAGGCGGGACAAGGTGGTTCCGGAAGAGGCCAGCATGGTGTTGTGCAATATGGTGGCGTTGCACCTTACATGGGGCACTAGGTATCCCTGAGGTCAGGTACAATAGATTTGCACTCTTTCCTTGGTGCCGTTTTTCCTTTTCCTTTCCTATATAATTTATTTATTAGGTATTATCCTAGTTGATTTTCTGCTTGAGAGAGTAGAAACTTATGCAAAAGGCTAATATTTTTATGCGGTAATTTTGTTTAATTTTGTCTCAATGGGCTAGCGTGATTTGCAATATATTAGATTATGTCATGCTCTTATGTGGTATTCAACGTCTTGTTTATGCGATTTTGTGTTCTTTCAGTTTTATCCTTACAAAGACGGCAGCGCTATATTTTAGTCAAGGAATGTTTCTATGAACTGAAGCATGGCATTCTTATGAATTAAATAGTTATGTGAAAGGACCTGGAATAGAGAAAGTACACGAGGTGTGATTTATTTGAAAGATTGAGTTGATGTCTTTGGTGACTCTTAATATACTGTTTTGTTCTCCCCCTACTTGATAACTAGAGCTGGATGAACCGCTTTATTTCTGAATTTTCTATTGATACTTTGCAATTGAAGAGAGTTCTGGATGTGTTTTATCGTTCTCATCATTTCGTCTTGGTTTGTGCTTTATTTAGATATTATATCACTGTATATCAATGAGTAAGGCATGTACTTTGTACACTTTTATGTATGCATTTGTGCGTGTTTCCATGCATGCATGAATGTGTGTATGAAGCTGTTTATACTGCACACCATTTGCTAGTATAGTTACATTCATTCTTAATGCCACATGACATTCATGTGATTTTCGTCACCTTCTTTAATCCTCGCTTTTGTTTGTTTTTTGGATAAGTAAATTGTGTTTGATGTTATGTACTTCGCAATTCTTGAAAAGTAGCAGTTGAGCATTATGCTGTATCTGCCATGGTCATTGGTATGTAAAGAGCTAATACCAACCTTATAATAAGTTAGTTGGAAGAGGAAAAGAAAAGAAAAAACATTTATGGTTCTGCATATTGCTGCATAAACACCGAAACCGGTTTTTCATACTACATTTGTAATTGTAGTAATCTTACAGACTTGCTCTTTTGGGCTGATACAACTTCCATGTTTCTGACTATTTTTCTTTTTCTCATACGAAGCTAATTTTCTAATCATTCATGGGTTTTTCTTATTTATCATTTTCAAAGCAAATATTCTAATCATTCATGGGTTTTCATATTTATTTTTCTATCTACAAAGGTAAGGTTATGTATTGCATTTGAAATTGCACTTTTGGCAAATTTTTCAAACTGTTTTCCTTTCAACATCACTATTATTTCTCAGATTCTATTAGGGATAGTTTCCCTTTAAAGTTCATTGGTTTAATAATGTTATCTAATAATTTTTAACTTGCATGATCTTGATCAATTGTTGAAACATGCAGTGTTCAACCCTTTCTGCAAAGGATTTGGTTTAAAGTCTTCATTGTTTTTAAAATCTTTTTTCTTGCTTTCTCATTCATTTTGCAGATACCACTTAAGTGCATCAGTCTTTTAGTACTGGCCTGGGATTCTTCTGAAGCTTAAGGAGATGATGCAAATGGCGTCTTTATAGTATATGATGAAATGTTACTGTTTGGAAACTTCAAAGAACAGAATCTTAAAACTGTCATTTGGAGTTTTGATTTTCTGTCCTTCTTTTCTTCCTCATTTCTCCTTTCTTTCCTTTCAAAATATTGTAGTATTTGGACTTCCAATATATGGTTTTAATGCTTTGGAATTGTTTTAGTATTTTCAACTAAAGATCTATCATACTTTGTGGAGTTTGGGAGTTTAAATGAACGTAACTTTTTTTTTTTTTTTTTTTTTTTTTTTTTTTTTTTTATCATTGATAAAATTGTGGTTGTGTGCCATTATGCCATTCTGAGTTGGTTAATTGACGCTTGTATTCTAGCTCGCTTTGAATTAGTTTCTATTTATTACGATCTATTAAAATGTGAAAAAACCACCACATTGTTGATGTCTCTATATGGCTTGTTCGGTCAGCTTACCACAATTTTTACTGAAGGTAATATTGTCTTGCAGGTCTAATGGCAATGACTGTTACTTGCATTAGCATTCTAGCAATTAGTTAACAAAAAAAAAAAAAAAATCTAGCAATTAGGCTAAAATGTTTTGTAGAAGATGAAGTAGTTTATTTTCATGTTGGAAATTTCCCCATTTGCAAATTTTATTGATATTTGAATGATTGGTTTTTTCTTTTAAAAAGTTAGTTTAACAAAATTGTTTTGCATGAGACTAATCACTTTAAAATTTGGCCTTTTAGTTGAGATTGATCACTTTGAATATTTTGCTAAGGAGTGTTAGTGACTGATGTTTTCATTAAGGCCCCAGGTGTTGTGGTTTTTCCTAGGGTTGTTTGGGTTTTGAAGAAGAAACATTTAGATCCACCACCGATCTCTCACAATCCTCAAAGCGATGATTATTTCTTTCTCTCCAGATACACCACATCAAGTAACAGGATCATCTTTTACGCTGCTACCTTTTTAGAAGAATGTTGTAGCCTTGCGAAGAGATCCGCTACCCTCTTAGGTATAACCAACTTTTAACCCATAAAGGTCAAAGATAAAACAAGGTCAAAGATAAAACTCCACAAGGCATAAGCAGTCTCCCACTGGAGTAGAGGGGGATCTACAATTTTTTCACTCTTCTTGCACTTGCAACACCAATTTACCTCTATTAATTTATGTTTCCTTAAGTTGTCCCTAATGGAAAATGTTACTAATTGTAAGGTTGGGACGCCCTAATCTCTCTCTCTCTCTCTCTCCCCTTCCGCTAGAGGTGGCGCATGGAAGCGCGTTTTGCTAGCTTCCAGCCTAGGATCGTGTCCTACTTTCTTCTTATCTCTTCCTCACAGATCTCCCTTCCTTTTATCATTGTCTTTGTTTTCATCCCCTTAGCGATGGTGCGTCACACTAGGCTTCAAGTTCGGTCCATCGTGTGAGCTTTGGGATGTAGTCTTTGGTGAGCTCTTTCTTTCAAGAGATTAAGGTGGATGGTTGGAGATGCCTTTCTTAGTCGTTTTGGTGTGGAGGCTAAAAAGTTTGATTTTTTGGTGAGGGAAGGGGCCTCTGTTCTTGGATTGGAGGAAAGGAGAAGGGGCCTATCTCATGTTGCGTTTCTGGGTTCGTTGTGTACTGGTTGGTTGCTTTCTACAATGTAGGAGCTGGTACGCTGCTCGGGTTCTAAGGCTTTCATCAAGAGTTTCAGTGAGGGGCTGAAAGTGACTTTCGTTTAGAGGTTCGAATTGCTTTGACCAATTCTTGTAGATGGTGGTGTTTGTGGGGGGTGGCCGGAGAGGTCTTATTTGGGGTAGCTTTGCCGCTGAACTGAGTAAGGTAAAGGCTTTTTTCGATCCCAAGGTTGTTTCTTTCGCCATATTGTTGAGTCCACCGTTTGGTGTCCCTCTCCGAGGGGGAAGAAAGATGGTGTCCCTCTCCGAGGGGGAAGAAAGATGGGTCGGGGCTGGGTGTGGTCATGGCTTATTAACACATATCCGGTCACTAAGGATAAATCTTAGCTTCTAGACTTATTGTACAATTCAAACACTTGTATTTGAAACTCTATGGATAACTGAACCTAGAGATAACTCTTTAGCTCTAAAGACTTGTAATAGGATTAGTCTTCTTGTTTGTAACCGCATGCTGAGATGATAATATTCAGCATGCTATATTGTTTAGTTTTATCTTAGTTTAAACCTAGAGATAGAGTTGTATCCAAACTATACTTCTTCTTCTATATATATCGACGCTTACTCAGTTGAAGAGTACGTCAGAATTTACAACAATCCTTAGTATTATTCCTCTGTTCTAATATGGTATCAGAGCCACATATAGACTAACGTCTTATATGGTTTCTGCTCCCTCCACTCCCACCGCTACCATACACAAATCCTCCACATCACCCTCTCCTCCTTCTACACCTATCTCTAAAATGGCGTCACCATCTCCCACAACACCCTCTTCCCAACTTATGTCTCACTCTCTCCACATCAAGCTGACAAAAGGAAATTTTATGGCCTGGAATACACAAATCCTTGCCTACATTAAAGGGCAAGATACGTTCGGTTTTCTTGACGGGTCTTCTCAGCCCCCTGCTCAGCACATACCGAATCCCAACTCCACCGATGGTGCTCCGGCTACAATCATCAACCCCAATTATCTCTCATGGTGTCAACGGGATCAGATGATTCTAAGTGTTCTTATCTCCACCCTTACTGAACCCTATGTGGTTCATGCTGTCGGATGTGCAACAGCTAGCCAGTTATGGAGTACTCTCATCTCCATGTTTGCCTCCCAAGCCAAGGCCCGTGTTATGCAAATTTACTTTCAACTTGCCACTGTCCAGAAGGGAAATCACTCCATCACGGAGTATTTCCAGACAATCAAGACCCTCCGAGACACATTGGCTGCTGCTGGACAGCCCATCAATGAGTTTGAAGCCGTCTCTTTTCTCCTAAAAGGCCTTGGTACCGAGTTTGACTCCTTTGTTACATCTGTAACAACTCGGGTAGATCCTCTTTCTTTTGACGACCTTTATGGCCATCTCTTAGCTCACGAGATGCGGATTGAGCAACAATTTCCAGCCTTGGAGCTCTCCTAGCCGTCTGCACATTACACAACTCGTGCTGCCATGCTTAGGGGACGAGGCTACCGTGGTGGCAGAGGATCTTCTTCCGGTGGCAGAGCACCTTTCCGTGGCAGAGTCAACTCCTCTTCAAACCGTGGCCGTGGATCTTACTTCAACACTGATGCCCCTTCTTCCAACTGGCTTGTTTGTCAATATTGTGGTTGAATTGGTAACACCACTGCTCGATGCTACCAAAGGTTGGAAAATGTCCAATCTTCCAACTCATATTAGCAATCACAGCAGCCCTACCAGCAGACTCCACATGCCTATTACTCCTCTCCTACCCTACCAACAAACGATAATTGGTATCCAGATACTGGGGCTACTCATCATGTAACGAGTGAGCATCAACATCTCAATCTCTCTTCCGAGGACTACACCGGCCAGGATAAGATTCGTGTAGGCGATGGTTCAGGTTTGCCTATCACTCATATTGGTTCTTCTCTATTAACTCTTACTCGTCGTCGTTATATCCTCACTCAATTGCTCCTTGTTCCTCTTATTTGTAAAAATCTTCTCTCAGTTCAACAATTTTCACGTGATAATGATGTCTTTTTTGAATTTCACCCTTCTTTTTTTTTGTGATTAAGGACTGCAAATTCGAGATCACTCTTCATAAAGGCCCTTTTAAGGATGGACTTTACCAACTTCATCCTTCCTCATCATCTTCCATCAATAAACAAGCTCTTGTCGGTGAACGAACCTCTACTGATCACTGGCACAAGCGCTTAGGTCATCCTGCCCTCCGCACAGTCCACAAAGTCCTCGCTATGTTTTAGCTTCCAATCATCAACAATAAGGCATCCTCTCCTTGTACTGCCTGTCCTCAGGCCAAAGGCCATCAATTGCCATTTCCAGTTTCAATTTCTACTGTTTGTCAACCCTTAGATTTAGTTTATTCTGATGTATGGGGTCCTTCCCCAACACTTTCTATGAATGGTAATCGATATTATGTTTCTTTTATTGATGCCTTTAGTCGTTACACTTAGGTTTTTCCTATTCAATCCAAATTTGATGTTCAACCCACATTTCTAAAATTTCAAGTTATGATCGAACGCTTTCTAAACACAAAAATCAAGAGTGTTCAAACTGATTGGGGTGGTGAATATCGTAGTCTGAACACATTTTAAATCCATTGGCATCATTCGTCGTCTGTCTTGCCCTCACACACATCAACAACAAGGATGTGTGGAACGCAAACACAAACATCTTATAGACACCACACTTGCTCTTCTAGCTGACAGCCAACTTCCCAAAACCTTTTGGGATGAGGCCTGTCTTACTTCTTGTTTTCTCATCAATAGACTTCCAACTCCTTTGTTGAAAAATCAATCTCCTTATTAAAAACTTTTCAATCGCACACCTGACTACACTTTTCTCAAAGTTTTGGGTTGTGCATGTTTTCCTAATCTTCGTCCATATAACACTAACAAGTTCTCTCTTCGCTCAAAAGAATGCATCTTTATTGGTTATAGTCCAAATCATAAAGGCTATAAGTGCTATCATATTGAGTCCGGCCGCATCTACGTTTCTCGAGATGTGATTTTTCATGAAGATAGTTTTCCTTTTAAATCAGCAACTCCTACACCCACGCTCCCTGATTCTACACCCATTTATCCTCATGTTCTTCCATCTCTCCCTCCTACTCAATCGGTCTTACCCTCTTCCTCTTCTCCAAACACAATTCCCGAGTCCATCACTCAAGATTCTGCATCTCCACTTCCTGCATCTTCTTCTCTCTCACCAAATACTTCTGCAGAATCGGTTGTACCAATTTCAGGTTCCATTCCTGAACCACCGCCTTCCAGGATTCATCCTATGCGCACAAGGTCTATCAACAACATTGTCCAGCCAAGACAACTCACAGATGGCCGCATCCGGTACCCTTTACCTAGGGCCCTCATGGCAGAGACTTACTCAGCTCTCATCGAGCCTACATGCTTCTCCAATGCAGTTCTCATTCCAGAATGGTGTACCGACATGCAAGTAGAATTTAATGCTCTTCTCCACAACAAGACCTGGTCTCTTGTTCCTTCTCAGGCTGCATCTAACCTTGTAGGTTGCAAATGGGTTTTTAAGCTCAAAAGGAAGGCTGATGGGTCAATTGAACGTCACAAGGCACGATTGGTTGCCAAAGGTTTTCATCAACAGGCTGGTATCGACTATGGTGAAACATTTAGTCCGATTGTTAAACCCACTACAATCCGGACTGTACTATCTCTTGCTTACTCTGCAGGTTGGTCCCTCAAGCAAATAGATATCCAGAATGCTTTTCTCCATGGCTTTCTCTCTGAAGATGTTTATATGGTGCAACTACCCGGCTTTACCAATCCCAACTATCCACAGCATGTCTGCAAGCTTCACAAGGCCCTCTATGGTTTAAAACAGTCTCCACGAGCCTGGTTTTCTCGCCTCAGTGAAAAGCTCATCCAACTTGGTTTCATAGGATCCAAAGCAGATTCTTCACTGTTTATTTATCAAAAGAATTTTGTCACAATGTATCTTCTCATTTATGTGGACGACATAATCATCACTGGATCTGCCCCTGCTGCAATTACTGAATTACTTCAACTTCTCAGGGTTGATTTTGCTGTTGAAGACTTGGGGGACCTTCATTTTTTCCTTGGAGTTGAAGTTCTCAAACTCAAGTCCGGTCTTCTTCTCTCTCAACGAAGGTATATTATGGATTTACTTAAGAAAACAAATATGTTAGAGGCTAAACCGATCACATCCCCTATGTCCTCCTCCACTGTTCTCTCAGCTTTTACAGGTGATCCCATGGAAGATCTTTCTCTCTATAGAAGCACTGTTGGCTCTCTCCAATACCTCTCTCTCACAAGGCCGGATTTGGGGTTCGCAGTCAATCGTGTCTGCCAATTCATGCATCGTCCAACTACATTACATTGGCAGGCGGTTAAACGCATACTCCGATTCATCAAACATACAGTCTCTCATGGTCTTCTTCTTCATCACACAAAATCCACTAGTCTTCAAGCCTATTCTGATGCTGATTGGGCAAGATACCCTGATGACCGTCGCTCAATTGGAGCCTATTGTATTTTTCTTGGCTCAAATCTGATCTCCTAGAGTTCCCGTAAGCAACCAATGGTCTCTCGATCTTCCACAGAGGCAGAATACAAGTCAGTTGCCAATATCACTGCAGAACTTCTATGGATTACAGCTCTTCTTTGTGAACTTGGTGTCTCTCTCACGTCTACACCAAAATTATGGTGTGACAACATTGGTGCTACATACTTGTCCGTATACCCAGTATTTTATGCCCGCACAAAACATGTGGAAATTGATTTTCACTTTGTGAGAGATCTAGTTGCGGATAAATCCTTAGAGATCCTGTTCATTCCAAGCTCCGACCAACTTGCTGATGTATTAACCAAACCACTTGTTTCCACTCGGTTTCAACATCTATGTTTCAAGCTCAACGTGTGTGCTCCCCCGTTGATCTTGCGGGAGGGTATTAACTCATATCCGGTCACTAAGGATAAATCTTAGCTTCTAGACTTGTTGTACAATTCAAACACTTGCATTCGAAACTCTATGGATAACTAAACCTAGAGATAACTCTTTAGCTCTAAAGACTTGTAATAGGATTAGTCTTCTTGTTTGTAACCGCATGCTGAGATGATAATATTCAGCATGCTATATTGTTTAGTTTTATCTTAGTTTAAACCTAGAGATAGAGTTGTATCCAAACTATACTTCTTCTTCTATATATATCGACGCATACTCAGTTGAAGCGTACGTCAGAATTTACAACAATCCTTAGTATTATTCCTCTGTTCTAATGTAGCTCACCTTGATGGGGAGAGTGGGTTGGTGGTTTGCTCGGTGGGTAACTCTTTGGACATGAATCTGTTGTGTACGGGATTTTGGGTCAGGGGGCAGACTATACTATTCCTATGCGAGAAGCATCCTTTTGATTTGCTAGGTAAGTTCAAATTGAAGGTCTTCGTTTGTAATTCACTGGGTAATGACCCTTCTGATGCCTAGTAGTGGTCTGTGTGAGGCAACATTATGTCCCTTGATGGAGATGCAAATTTTTGGGCAGATATTTTGCAGGGAAAGGAGATATTGCTTTTCTCCTTGGGGTGTGGATAAGTCAGCTCGTGAGGTTGAGATTGGCCGGGCTTTGGGGGATATTTTGGAAGGCTTGAAGGGCTTTGGGTTTGGGCCTTCTCTAAAGCCCAAGCTTGTTGGGCATCATGAGGGTGGGTGGTGTTGGGCGTCCAAGCGCAAAACCAAGTTCCAGCACAAGTCCCAGCCCAAGTATACTTTGAGCGGGGTTGTCTCTTCGGAGGTGGCCGTGCTTCTGACGAACGTATCTGTAGTTGTCTGTAGTTGTCCGGCAGGATGGGCTTTTGTTGGCTTGCTCTATTGTGTCTCCCCTACAGAGATTGTTTTGCTCGCAACCTAGCCATCGTTGGAGGCTGTTACTGTCCTGGGATCCATGTGTTGGCTCAGACTTTGCTGATGATTGTCCCCAGCAGTTCATAGGCCCTTCACTTGAGCCTGTGAAGTCTAAGGCCATGAGGGCTCAAAGAAGGATGTTAACCTTCTTGCGGTGGCTGTTATGGTGGTGGGGAAAACTGGGTTGCCTTTGGTCCCGGCGATTTTGTTTGTCGTTGGAGCTATCTCTTTCTCTCCGCTTAGGCTGGTGGTCTCCCAGTTTTTGCCGGATTTGTCTTCTTTTTTCTGTCTCCATCCTTTTTAGCTATTGGGTGTTTTTACTTTGGCCACCTGCCGGTGGTTGGTTCCCCTTATACCGTCTATGAGGTGGGTGAATCTTCGAAGGGGGGTGTTTTGGTTGGGACAGGGGATGGAGAGAATGGAGAATTAGGGGATGATGGCTTCTCTGAGGTAGTGCTTAGTGCGGTGAGGCTCGCACCCTCTCTGGGGGGATGATTAAAGGCTTTTGGAGCTGTTTTCTTCCCTTGAAGTGGGACACCATCATGAGGTTGTGGGTTCTGCTTCTAAACCAAAGGAGAGGAGGGAGCTTAAGAATTTGGAATGCTCCATTAACTTTGATGCTAGAGGCAGTGGCTCAAGCCAGGGTAAAGGCAGGACTATTTGGCGGGTTTAAGGCTTCTTTGGGGGGTTTAGGGATTTGTTGTGGGTGTCTGGGCATTTCTCCCCCTTTTTCTTTTTCTTTTTCTTTTTTTTTTTTTTTAATTGGTGTTTCTTATGTATACTTTCTGTGTACTTTGGAGCGCCTCATGCTTTTTAATGATATTTGCTTGTTTATCTATTTAAAAACAAGTTGTCCATAATGAGGATTTTTCATAAAGTAGCCAACCGAGCAAAAAACACGATTCTCATTCCACCAAATACTCCATGGGAAAAAAGGTCACAATCATGGGTGGTAAGGGCATTATAAAATGTTTGGACATCAAACAACCCTCTCTTGGAAGGGGCTCAACAAAACTTGTCTTCACCTTATCTTATTCTGATGGAGTACAAAAGATCGAAGAACTGGTGAATAAATCCACCAAAAAAAAAAAAAAAAAATCCACCTCCTAGTCTTGCACTGTTATGATAAAACTAACTTTCCACTGATAAGAGTCACTAGCAAGCTGTAAATGATCTGCTACAAAAGCATCTTTGGAGCGAGTTATACTGAATAACTCCAAAAAGCTAAGGGTTTACTCCCCACACCACACATCATGCTAAAAACTAAACTTAGAGCCATTTCCCTCGAATCTAATGTATCTAAAGAATAAACTTCCAAAGCAGCCAACCAAGCTTCCCCCATCCCTTTCTAATAAATTTCCAAAGCCCAACCCCATATGACCCATTAACCTCATAAGAACTCCACCCATCCCACAAGTTGCCATATTTATAATTTACTACCGCTCTCCACAAAGCGTCTCTCTCAAAATTATAACGCCTTAACCACTTTCTCAAGAGAGCTCGATTAAACAGAATTAAGTTTCTCACTCTCAAACCCCCCTTCCAAAATTGGAGAACAAACCTAGGACCAATTTACCAAGTGATATTTGAACTCTTTGCCTTGCTCGGTCTTGTAGATTTTAAATTGATTTATGTTGGAGGCAGAAAAAAACTTACGAAATAACTTTATCATAATATTGTTAATTGGATGTTAAAGTTTTTCATTGAACCCACCTTCATGCTTCATACAACCGAAGTTATAAAAAGAAGCCTACTATTCTTGCTGCAATGGACTTGTGAGGTAGCTGATTGTGAGGTAAGACATTAACCTACAGTATGATGATTGATTATCATATTAGATAGGAAAAGTGAGAATTTGTTTTTAAATAACATATTATTACAGTATGGTGATTGATTATCTGCTCCATTGATGACCAGGTTTGTTTTTTCTCGTCTCCTTTCACTTTTTATCTCTTCCTCCTTGCATCTTCTGAAACTCCTTCAGTGTTAGGTGCATTCATGCTAGTCTTGCTAGTGGAATAGCTTAATGTGAATATTGGTTAAGCTTCTGAGGTTCTTTTGAACAAAACATGGAGAAACATGTCTTTCCTTTTCAATATTTGCTGACTTATCAGTGTAGTTCCCTTATTGTCATCTCTGCTTCAATTACTTTTTAAGAATCATTTGAAAGAGATGATTCTAAACTAACAAGGCCTTTTTGTGCGTGTGTTTGTTACATTCTTAGAGTTAGTTCAGTTTGTGATAATTGTTAGCCTATAGGCCGAGAGGGACAAATAGGGTAGATAATCAAACTAAAATACAATTTCTGATGAATCTATGAACTCTCTGGACATGCAATTTCTACTTGCAATGTTTTTAGTATGTTACATGACTGCCTTCAAAATTTGAACATGAATTGTTTATTATTATTATTTCAAGTTTTCATATGATGGACAATAATTTAAAATATCCTAGGGTCTCCCAGTTTGTTGTAATCTTTGGTAATTTTTGCGTAAATTGCAATTCAAATTAGTCAGTATGCCAGTTGATAGTGTTATTTTCTTTGGTTTATTTGTATAAATTTAAATGAGAGGCATCTCTCGCTACTACCACCGTCATCTAGATAAACGGAAATATGTGCTAGCTGCCTGGAGCGGATGGATATTTGAAAAAGCATCTTGTTTGGATTTGGGGTACTCCACTACATTTGTTCGCTTGGGTACTTCAATTGTTCACTTATAAATTCCTGTGGCTTTTACATAAAATGTATATATATATATGTGTGTGTGTGTGTGTGTATTTTAAAAAATGTTGTCTTCTTGTCATCCTCTGCTGTTTTTTGTTTGCATCTGTAATTATTGGCTTATTTGTTTTGGGTCTAGTTGGTCATATATGTGAACTTGGTCGTATATATGTTTTGCTTAATGTTTCTTTGTTTTATTTTTCATTGATTATTGACATGTGGTTAGAGAATCTTGATCCTCTATAGTTCTTAGGGAATTCTACTTTTATAGAATTATTTAAATTTGAATTGAATGATCCGGATTTTACCACCCTGGTAATCACATTATATGTTGAAGTTTAAATTTAAAAATATTCTTATTTTTTCTTTATTTGATCGCATATCACAAATGTTGTGGTGGTAAAATTTGAATTATTTAATTTGAGAATGCTAGTTTGGATTTAAACAACTCCACTGTAGAATTCTCTAAAAACTCTTAGAAAAAATTGAAAAAGAGAAATTCTTTCTTTGTATTCTCCTATCCTTTAATTTGAAAATAAAAAACCATTGGATCTGTTGCTCACTCAAGTTAAAAGTTAAAATTTTTATATCTTCTAGTGTAGTACATGCCGAAATAAATGTTCCATGGTTTAGATGATCCATTAGCTCTTTGATAACTGCAGGAAGAATTATTATCCAAAAAGTTTTCTGGAAGTATTAAGTACTCATGGTGCGTTCCAATAGATTTATTGTTTTTTTAATTGAGAAATTGGGGACTTGATTAAAAAAGAAGAAGTAATATCTATTTAATTTGATTTTAGGAAAAATTTTACTTACACGTCTCAAATTACGACTTAATTACCGATGTCTCTTCTAAATTATAAAAAATTGTCGACGTCTTTCTCAAATTTAGCAAAATGATAAGACCAAAATACCCTTATAAATTTGAAAAAAAGAAAATAAAAATTAAAAAAACTTAAACAATTAGTATTGTTTTTTTTTTTTTTTTTTTTTTTTTTTTTTTTTTTTCTAAAAAGAAAATTAAAAAAAAAGAAGAGAAGGTATGTGAACTTTTCTCTAGTTATTAACTAATTGTGTATGGTTCCAAAGAAAAGGAGGTGAGAGAGGAAAGTCATTGGGGACTAATAAAAGGGTGTAAACGAGCTGATTTATTAGCGAGCTTACTCGAAATTATATCAACTAAACTTAATTCGTGCTCAACTTAATTATTAAATGAGCCGTTCGTGAATACGAAACTAAGTTCGATTATTGAACAATACAAATTTATAAACTCGACTCGACTTAGTTAAGGTTCGTGAATCCATTCGTATAAGGAGGACTTGCTTATTAGGGCTTGACCCATGTGTGTGTGTATATAAATTAAGTAACAAATAAACAATGGTCATTATATATTAAATAACAATAATTAATTGGTTATATGTATATTAATTAGTGAAAGTGAATAATATAATGAATATAAATTTCTTATAAATCGGTTTGAAGGAAATTGTATACAACTCACATATAAGATTGACATGTGTCTCTTAGCATGTGAGGATTACATGTTTTAATAGCATGTGCTTTTCACATGCTTTTTTAATAGCATTAATAAAAAAATATGTGATTCTCACGTGTTTAAAGGACACATGAGTTGTATGTGAGTTGTATAAAATTTTCTACAAACCAGTTTTTAGGAAATTTTTGTTCTAATATAATAAGATTATATAATCATATAATAATATAACGTCGTGCTATGACATACAATAACTATTCCATATTTAAGAATATGATCATATGATCTAGAGAAAATTATAATTTAGTTCCCCAAACTGTTATTCATTTTGCAAGTAATCCCATGAACTGTAAAGATTTAGACTCTGACCTCTTAAACTACCAAAAAGTTCTAAAAATGCATATTTTGTCGAAATATGCCTATAATACCTTTGCTACGTGTCATTATTTAACTAAAAATAATAATAATTTTTTTTAAAAAATTATTAAAAAAAGTTAAAAAATTAAAAAAATTAAAAAAATTAAAAAATTAAAAATAACTAAAATTTATTTATTTATTTCAAAAAAGAAAATAGGTGTTTGCGGCCATCCCCAACCCATTTTTTAATTTTTTTAATTAAAAAAAAATTACACGTTGCAGAGATATTATAAGCATATTTCGACAAATGTGCATTTTTAAAACTTTTTAATAGTTTGGAGGGCTAGAGTCTAAGCGTTGACAGTTCGTGGGGCTAATTGCAAAACGACTGACCATTTGGGGTGCTAAATTCTAATTTTCCCTATGATCTAAGTATTATCAGTAAATACTTAGGAGTTAGGAACTAGTAGATCACGTGATCTAAGGTCTAGTATGTTTGGGAACAAGAAAAATATTGATTCTATTTGCTACAGTGTTCGGGTTTTTCCAAAAATAAATAAGATTTTCTCTCTTTTTCTAATTTTATATCAGAAAGTCAAAGTATTTAAACATTTTTTTTAACTTTATTGGACTCGAAATTCGCGCACTAAATTATAGTTAAATTCTGTTAAAGACATATCTAGCTCTCAAGATAATGATAAGTCTAAAGATAAGATTAGTTAGTCTAGTGATAAGATTAGTTGTTCAAATTCAAATACTATATAACTTATAGTTCAGATTTACTTCACATGTGTAGCACTTAGATTAGAACTCTTAGTCTCTTCTCTTATCACATTGTAATCTTCTAGTTCTTTGTAACTTCTTCTCTATAAATACGAGAGCCTTAAACCAAAATTTGGTAAGGCAGCACAAAGCATAAATCTAAGTTTTTAAACTTTATATGGTATCAGAGCCACAACCGTGATTGTCTTTTCTTTTTTTTTTTTTTTTTTTTTTTTTCTCTCTCAATTTTCTTCATTCTTTTGATCATGTGTACCTTCACCCCACCACCAACCGAGACCCCTGTTCCTCCTGTTATGATCTCCACTCACTATCAAACACCTTTGTTGGTTACCTTCACCAATTTCAACCCTACCATACTTACCAGCACCAATTATCCAGTCTGGCTGCCTCAAATTGTTCCGCACCTCAAAGGCGGCAACAATTATGGATACGTCGATGGTTCAACCCCCTGCCCGTCTCCCACTGTGACGTCCACCAAAGATGGTGTATCAACCACGTCTCCAAATCCGGCTTTCCTTCACTGGAGCATGCAAGATCAACTGCTGCTCGGGGCTATCAACTCAGCTCTTTCTGAAAAGATGCTAACTCATGTCACCCGCTGTGCCACTTCCCACGACGCGTGGACTACATTGGAGACCCTATTCACCTCTCAGACGAAGGCACGCACAATGCAGGTGCACTATCAATTGGCGACTCTCAAGAAGGGATCCTCCTCTATCACCGATTATTATCACACCTTCCAGACACTGTGTGATGCCCTTGCTGTCGTTGGTTAGCCTCTTAATGGCTTTGAGATGGTGTCCTTTCTCCTGGCAGGCTTCGGATCTGATTTTGATCCTTTCATCACCTCTGTTACAACCAGAGCTGAACCTCTTTCTGTGGATGAGATTTATGGTCATCTTCTCTCTCATGAGATGCGGTTAGAACAACATCAAGCTTCTCTTGATCTCTCGGTTGCTGGTGCTAACGTTGCCACCCGAGGCTACTCTCCTAACCACCCATCCCGAGGCATGCGTGGTTATCATGGTCACAACTCTGGCTGTAGCTTCTCCTCTAGTACATCCAGACCCTTTCGAGGACGGGGTCGAGGATCCTCTGGCCGTGGTTTTCCATCCAGCAATTCCCGCTCCAATTGACCTTCATGTCAAGTGTGCAACTGCTATGGTCATGTAGCGCTGGACTGCTACAATCGCTTCAATGAGGCCTACGCTCGTGAACAGCCTCCTCAAGCACAAGCCTATCTCTCGGCACCCTCCAGCAGTTCAGATCAGAATTGGTACCTTGACTCAGGAGCCACTCATCATCTGACTTCTAACTTGGCCAACCTCAACATCAAGGCTAAAAACTACATTGGCTCGGATAAAATTCGCATTGGTAACGGTAAGGGGCTCTCAATTGATCATATTGGTACCACTCGTCTATTCACTCCTACTTCTCAATTTGACCTCTTGGATACTCCGCATGTCCCTCTCATTTCCAAAAATCTCATTTTTGTTCATAAATTCACAAAAAATTTAACACCTTTGAATTTCATCATTCATATTTTCTCTTGAAGGACTGCCGCACGGGGAAACTCCTCCTCCACGGGCTGAATAAACATGGGCTTTATCACTTTTTCCCTTATGCAAATAAGCATCCTCACTCTGCCATGGTGGGTGAGCGCG
This sequence comes from Alnus glutinosa, assembly GCF_958979055.1. Lineage (NCBI taxonomy): Eukaryota > Viridiplantae > Streptophyta > Magnoliopsida > Fagales > Betulaceae > Alnus > Alnus glutinosa. Next base: position 14,245,448 of record NC_084892.1, read on the forward strand.
CCTCTACTTTTCAGTGGCACTCACAACTAGGCCATCCAACCTTCAAGATTGTTCGTCGTGTCCTATCCCGTTTTAAACTTCCAGTTGCTGCTCTTACAGAGTCTCCTGTCTGCACTGCCTGTGTCGGTGCCAAGAGCAAGCAACTTCCCTTTTCGTCTTCTTCTGGAATTGCCTCGTGTCCACTTGATTTAATCTATACTGATGTATGTGGACCAGCCCCAGTTAGCTCTAGGTCTGGTGCTAAATACTATATATCTTTTTTTGATGCTTATAGCAAATACACTTGGCTTTATCCTATTTCATTAAAAAGTGATGTTTCTTCAGTTTTCTTAACCTTCAAATCTTATGTGGAACGTTTCTTTAACACCAACATAAAAGCAATTCAATCCGACTGGGGTGGTGAATATCTCCCTGTCAACAAACTCCTCCAGCAGCTAGACATTCTCCATCGTGTGTCATGCCCTTATACACACCAACAAAATGGTGCAATTGAACGGAAACATCGACACATTGTCGAAACCGGTCTCGCACTACTCTCTCATGCTCATTTACCCTTACCCTTTTGGGATGATGCATTCTCCACTGCATGCTACCTCATCAATCGCATGCCTACCACAATTCTTCAAAATTAATCCCCATTTGAAGTTCTCTTCCAATGTAGTCCTGATTACTCATTTTTAAAAACCTTTGGTTGCCTCTGTTGGCCTAATCTTCGGCCCTATAATACCAACAAATTCCAACCCAGATCCGTTCAAAAGCTACAAATAGTCTATATATTTCCCGAGATGTTGTCTTCACCGAGTCTACCTTTCCATATACTTCTGCATTCTCAAGTGAAACTTCATCTCCAAATTCCAGGCAGACATTCTCCCTGCCTCTTCTTTCTTTTCCATTGGCTGCCTCAGTTCCACAACCAAGCATTGCCACTATACCTTATGCTACTCCTTCACTGTCCACTCCTTTGCAGTCCCCTCAATCCGAATCAGTCACATCTGCCGAATCTTCCTTTGTTCCTATTTCCTGAAGTTTCATCTCCACCTTCAACTCCTCTAGAATCAGTTCACCCCATGGTCACTCGTGCAAAAAATAACATCTCAAAACCTCGAGAATTCACAGATGGCAAAGTTCGGTATCCAATTCCGAGAGCCCTCCTTGCCGAGTCCTCCTCCCTTATCACTGGGCCTACTTTTCACTCTTCAGCAATAAAGGATAAAAATTGGAGAGCTGCCATGAACACAAAGTTCGATGCCCTACTACAGAACCAAACTTGGACACTTGTTCCCCCTAACTCAGCTATAAACGTCATCGGCTGCAAATGGGATTTCCAGCTAAAAAGGAAAGCTGATGGATCAATTGATCGGTACAAGGGACGACTAGTTGCCAAGGGTTTTCACCAACAACCTGGAATAGATTATGGTGAAACCTATAGTCTAGTGATCAAACCTACTACGGTACGTATTGTTCTATCTCTTGTTCTTTCCAATGGATGGCCTATCCATTAGATTGATATACATAATGCATTTATGCACGGCGACATTTCAGAGGTGGTCTACATGTCTCAGCCCCCTGGTTTTGCTCACCCTCAGTATCCCAATCATCTCTGTCAACTACAGAAGGCCCTCTATGGCCTAAAACAAGCACCAAGGGCCTGGTTTTCCAGACTTAGTGGCAAGCTACTGACACTCGGGTTCAAGGCCTCACAATCGGACACCTCTCTATTTCTCTACAAATCGGCCACATGCACTATCCTAGTGTTAATATATGTAGATGACATCTTAATCACTTCATCCAGCTCCTCTGTAGTCCGTGATCTCTTGTCCACATTAAAACAAGAGTTTGCTGTGAAAGACCTCGGACTCCTCAATTATTTTCTGGGCATTGAAGTTCTTCCCAGTTCTGGTGGCTTCTTGCTGCCTCAGCATAGATATATCCTTGACCTTCTCAGCCGGACAAAGATGACAGAAGCCAAACTGATCAATTGTCCTATGGCATCATCTACACACTTGTCAGCCCATGAAGGTGACTTATTTTCTGATCCAACTCTCTTCCGTAGCACAGTAGGTGCGCTGCAGTGCCTATGCATCACCAGATCGGACCTTTCATTTTGTGTCAACAAGCTGGCTCAATTCATGCACAACCCCACTGATCTTCATTGGTAGGCCGTGAAAAGACTTCTATGCTATCTCAAGCAAACAGTTCACTTTGGACTTCAGTTTTATCGTACAGACTTTGCTTCTATCCAAGCATATTTCGACGCTGACTGGGCTGGAGACCGAGATGATTGTCGCTCCACTGGCGGCTACTGTATTTTCCTTGGCAAAAATCTCATCTCATGGAGTTGTAGAAAACAGCACAGTGGCCAGGTCAAGCACAGAGGCCGAATACAAATCCCTTGCCAACACTGCAGCTGAACTTTCCTGGATCCTATGTCTCTGCTCCGAACTTGGACTAAAACTCACACAATCCCCAACACTATGGTGTGATAATATTGAAGCAACATACTTAACCTTCAATCCGGTTTTTCATGCTTGCACCAAGCATGTCGAAATAGACTTTCATTTTGTTCGGGATATGGTTGCTAAAAAGATCCTACGGATTCAGTTCATCTCCAGCAAAGACCAACTTGCGGACATCTTCACCAAACCACTATCATCCACCCGGTTTGCTTTTCTTCGGTCCAATCTTAACGTCCTTCCCATACCGTTGAGATTGCAAGGGCGTGTTAAAGACATATCTAGCCCTCAAGATAATGATAAGTCTAAAGATAAGATTAGTTAGTCTAGTGATAAGATTAGTTGTTCAAATTCAAATACTATATAACTTATAGTTCAGATTTACTTCACAAGTATAACACTTAGATTTGAACTCTTAGTCTCTTCCCTTATCACATTGTAATCTCCTAGTTCTTTGTAACTTCTTCTTTATAAGTACAAGAGCCTTAAACCAATATTTGGTAAGGCAGCAAAAAGCATAAATCTAAGTCTCTAAACTTCATAAATTCAGATTTCAAAAAATCGAACGCCCAAACATGCCATAAGAAACTAAGATCATATGAATTGTATGATCATATGATTATCTAAGTATTATCAGTAGATAGTTAAGAATTAAGATAATCATGACTCGTAATTATCATTCTTATCATAGATAATCTCATAAGTCATATGATATGATATGATTCATAATTTATAAGTAATATATATCTATATACACACACACAAATTAAGATAGCCACATAATGTCATATAAGTATAAAAGTTAATACTAATACAATGATTAAATATTTAGATATTTAGATACAATGGTTACGTATGATTTAAAATTCTAAGTATCTTACAATTCTTAATTATACTTCGATACAATAATTAGGTATATAGATTACATATGTAAGTATTAATACACATTAATCATATGATATAATGACAATTTCAAAATGGAATCATATTATTCATATAATTTCAAATTAAGTGATTAGGTTTAGAATCACTAATGTGTTAATTATAATCACAAATTAAGTATTATCATTATAATTTAGATAATATAATTATATGTATTAACATTAGAATTTAGATCACATGATTATATGATCAAAGTATGATGATGGTTAGACTTAAAATAAAGTATTATCATTAGGTACATAGGATCATATAATTATATAATAATTATCATTGTTAATATTATTAACTTAATATATATGTTAGTTAATATTTATATTGATTATTGTTTCAATTTTCTATCATTACATACTTAAGCATCGTTAAATCACATTTTAAGATCCAAGATCAAATCATAATACTTTGCATTAAATTACAATCAAATCTCTCTCAAATTTTTCTATAATCATTTAGCCCTTGGTTTTGCAAAAGTTTTCTCTCCCAAAGTCACATACCTGAGTCATTAAAATTTTAAAAAATCATCTTAATTTCTTTCAAAAGTTGCAGTAATTAAAGATCTAAACAAAAAAAAAACCCCTATTATTGAATTTGTATTAAACACATTGACAATGACATAACAAAAAGATTGAAGATTGAAAATGCTCATTTACATGTGCTGGGCGTTCCTTACACAAAGTAACCAATTGCATTGAATGTGTTTGATTGAATTGTCAGTCACTCACGGGCCACACAGAACCCCATCGTTTCTTCCAAAGCAGTGCCTCATACACTTTCCTATGCGTTTGATTCCACACCTATGTTGAACGCACCAGATGTTTTTCATGTGTGCTCCAAAAAGCTCACTTTAATATGAGCTGTTAAATTTCCTCATGCCATCCAACTATCTCCCAATATCTCTTAATGCTTTCCACACGTCACCCGAGAATTTATAACTTCTTGAACTTTGAATTTTAACCTTCCAACTTCTTTGTCTGTTCCGCTTCTTTTGTTTACTATTCTCTATATTTCTATCTCTTCATTACCATTACCAAAAGTGGTGAGCATGGTAACAATCTATACATGGATGAGCATGGTGGAGGATTGGAGGTGACCATGGAGGCTAGCGCAGAGCACGTCGTGACGAAGCTATTTATTAATTTCATTTTTTTTAAACTTAAATTAGAAAATTAAATAATCTTATTCAAGTTGAGCCGAGCCGAGCCGAGCCGAGCTGAGCTGAATACTCGATAGGGCATTCGGCTTGACTAATAGGTGAGCTCGAGCTCAAGCCCACAAAAGGTTTACCATTTGGCGAGCCGAGCTTGAGCTCAATGGTCACCTTGCTGAGCTGAGCTCGAACCTAGTTCCTTGGCTCGTTACAAGCTCGAGCTCGTGAAAAAGTAAATGAGTCGAGCTCGAATAAGGGGTACTCGCTCAAGATCGATTTGTTTACAGCCCTTGGATTAATGAAAGGAAAGAAAGAGGAGAGACATCTGTCGCTCTTGAAAGTGTATTTGTCAAAAATGTTTGCATTTTTAGAAATAATAGAGAAAAAAAATATGGAGAGGAATTTCCTCTCTTCAACCCAGTTTATAACATTGTCATGTGTCTTTTAAGAATGTAAGAATCACATTTTTTTTTTTTTTTTTTTTTTTTTTTTTTTTATAGTTTTATTAAAAAAGAGGAATGCTATGTATTACATCACTATCTCAATACTATTCTACTATGCTGACATGATATTATGACATGATACAGATTAACACTTGTTAAAAGAATAATAAAATAAAAAATCTAATAGTGGATTGACAATGCCACGTCTGCATAGTAGGATAGTGGTATGGTATATAAAATTACTCATTAAAAAATTATATGCTTCTCACATGATAATGGACAAATAACAAATTTATATATCTGGTCAGAAGAATTTCTTCCAACCCAGCTTAAAGGAAATTTCTGTCAAAACAATATTTGTACTTTTCATTGCTAATGTTAAAACTGAAAATTGAAATTGACTTCTAAAAGAAAGTGTGTGCAACAAGTGTCAACAAAAATCAAGCACAGCGGAAAATAAAAGACACATAGTTTTTGTTGATGAAGTGGAAATTCAATTAAGAGAAAAACCACTACGGGGCAGCCAAACCCAGGAATTTCACTATTCAGAAGACGAAGCTAGATACAAGATAGTAACACTCACATTAACCCGATGCAGTGGTCGTACCTTACTCTCTGACGTGTAACCCAACACGAACGCTTTCTAACCAGGTCTCCTACCTGAAGGGGTCTTCAATGGAATTCCTTACCTTAGAGCCGACCTCTAAGATAGACTTCAGTTGTAGCGCAGCACACTTGAAACGGCTTCAGAGGGATCTTGAACTTCTCTGAGCTCTTGTGGAATTCAATACCGAATTCTTGCAGTTCTCAATGCCAGGGGCCTCTATTTATAGGCTGAGGTGCAGAATGGGCGACTGCTGTAATCTGTACGGACACCATCCGGACGGTGCTCTTGGGCCGTCCGGACAGACAACTGTGTGATAGGATTTTCTGAAAATTTCATTGAAAATCTTTCCTGTTTAAGACCTGCGTCCGGACGGTGAGACACTGACGTTCGGACGGTCGCACGTCCGTTGCAAGTATTTTCCATATAAGGCTTAGCGCGTCCGGACCAAGAGGGATGAACGTCCGGACGGCAATTCTTCAACATGCAATTTCCATATCTGCTATGCGTGCATCCGGACCATGAGGGGCATACGTTCGGACGGTTGAAGTCGAATCGGCAATTTCCTTAACTGATGAGTGCGCGTCTGGACCTAGGCTGATTGACGTCCGGACGGTGACATTTGAATTGCGATTCTTGCCTTAAGGAGACGCGCGTCCGGACAGGATAGCACATCTTCCGGACGGTTGATCGATCTTCCCTTTATTGGAACTTGGAAAGAATCTGAGACCGTTCGAGTACTGAGAGGCATCCGGACGGGCTGCTGAGATGTCCGGACGGATGCAAGCTGGAACAGAAGCTTCTCGATACAGTGTAGGGTCTGGAAGGAAAAGATACGTCATCCGGACGGATGATGCTGGTCTGTCTGGCGTCCGGTCGGGATGAACACGTCGTCCGGACGGATGGAACAGTGGACAGATGGGCGTCCGGACGGGAAGACACGTTGTCCGGACGGCTGACAGGGAAACTGAAATCTTCTATCTTTTTCGCAGTGAAGAGTCTTCTGAAAATGCTCTGACAAGTGGAATCCCTGTTTACAGCATCTTTACATATAAGTGATTTTGTCCAAATACAGAATGAGGCCAAAATACTAACAAACTCCCCCTTTGGCCATTATGGGACAAAAATCACATGACCGGTTTGGAAATACATTCCCAGTCCAAAAATTAAAATTACTCCCCCTTTTTGTCACAAAGGGACAAAGGGTAAAACAGAGTAATAAAAACCAACTGTCATAAAAATTACTCCCCCTAACGAACTCAGAAGGACTCTGGTAAATAGAGTAATATTAGTTTAAGTTTTTAACAAAATAACAGAAACTATCAAAAAGTCTCAACATAAATAAAAACAACAATTAAACAGAGGGAAATCAAACATCCTCTGGCAATTGTACAGTCTGAGCTGCAGCATCCTCATCATCACTGCTGTTCGGATGATGGACTCGAAGGCACTCCTGAAGGTCCAAATGAGTCTGCTCCACCCACTTGTTGATGGACCGCACTTCGAGATGCAAAGAGTAGATGGACTGCTGCATGGTGGACATTCCTCCCTGAATGGCAGCTAAGGCCTCCATGATCTGAGAATAATTAGCCTCTGGCTCAGATGGCGAGACTGTATGAGAGGATGAAGCCACGTTTGGAAAAGCAACATGCATAGTAGCAGGCATGTCATCATCAGAATCCTCCCGTTGCAGCTGCGCATTCGATTTCATCAGTGTCTGTTTGCTGAGGGGCTGCTGGATCTTCATCCTAGGCTCTCCATTCACATTGATACCTGACTGAAGGATGATCTGAGTGATTAGGCAGCCGAAAGGGAGACCGGTATTGCTCTCATCATGAGCCTCGAGCATGACTCCCAGAATATGCTTGCAAAGACAGAAAGGCAAGTGAAGATGAACAACATAGACAAACTGTGCCCTCTTCAGTATCAGATCACTGCGTCTGGCAACTGCCAGATATTGTGCTGAACAATTTTGGCCACCATACGATGAGACGGAGCTAGTGCACCAATCTTGATGTTGGTATGACGCCCCTCACCCTGTGGAACGGCATGGAAGAACTCTCGGAGATCGTCCATAGTGGGAGGAAGCACCACCTCATTGTAAGGACTGGTAGACAGATCAAGGACTGGTACCCCGAGGAACCGACTGATGGTTTGGGGATCTATAGTGATGATGTGGCCGTCAATAGTGGACTGCAGTACCACCCCATGCTCATCATCCTGAGCCACCTCAAGGTTGGCATAGAAGAGCCTGACTAGCCTGGTGAGGACGATGCAGACACAAGTGTAGAGGTAGCCTCAATGATAGGTTTGGATAGTCTCATAAATGCTATCCAATGGAGGCACCATGATTTCAGCATGGACCACGTTCCACTCAGCGAGGACATTTCGGTCCATGATCTTGGCTTGGAAGGCACGCTGCTCTTCCTCTGTCCTCTGGCGGACCCGGCGCTGAGAGCTGATGGCAGACATGATTCTGCAAAAGAACCAACAAGAGTTTTGCCAAAAATAATCCAAAAATATTCTTGTTAGTGTAATAAAAATTTTGCAGAATAACAGCAGTAACAAGGACTTTTGTAAAAATAAAAACAGAGAATATCACAATTAAGTCCAAGGAATTTCAGCATGGCAAATATCCCAAAAACATTCCAAAATAAAATCTAACAATTGTAAAATAAACTGAAAGAAACAAGACAAAAAAAAAAAATACCTGGAATGAGAGTGGGAATGCACATAGAAAATGAGATCACTCCACAGACTAAAAAAAAACGTACTCACAAGGTGCCAAGGAGAAAATTTTGTGGTGTATGAAAGGAGAAAGCGACGATCTGGGCAATTTATAGCCTCTGTGGGGTACCCTTCCGGACGGTGTTTTGATGACGTCCAGACGCGCGCTGCCTCGGAAAGGAGCAAAACGGTTACGCACGTCCGGACGAATTAAATTACCCGTTCGGACGAGGATGACAGCTCATGTTCGGACGTGGAACATATTCCGTCCGGACTCCAGAACGCCGTCCGGTCGGACTCCAAAACGAGAACCGTCCGAACTGCTGAACTCCACCCGTCCGGACGCCAAGAGGGACGTCCGGACGCTCCACATTGAAACACCAGAAAAACTGAAGAAAATTTTACAGAGATAAAATTTTCTCAAGTTAGTGTCAGAACATGCATGTATAATCAACTGATAACCCAATTAGAGAGCATCTTAAAATTAAACAGAGATATAAAAGAGAGTTGTGATTTTAATTAGCACAAGTATTTTTCCTAGTCATAGAAAAATTTCAAATAGACAACTCAACTCACTCAATGCACATGTGTGTGTGAAGACTCTTTCCCACAAGGTATGACTTTCAATATTTTGACCAATAGCAACCAGATTTTCATAGACAGGAGAGAAGATAAATGGAAGATAAGCCAAAAGTCAAACCTTACTAGGGCCTAGCCACCCTCATCTGATACACTCCCTCTGCGATGCAGCACCTAAGTGATTTACTTGTACCATAAAGGATAACGTAAATGTTTTACTTACACGTAAAGGGCAAGACATAACGCAAATATAGCACATAAGCAGAGAATATATACTGTAAAGCATAGATGTCATATGATTAACTGCTTGTTTCTTAAGGTGCTGCAAACTATAGGGAGTGCCAGAGTTTATAGGCTCTAAGTTCAACTAACATGAGGTCAATTTGGTCATCTTATCAAAAACTTCTTCTCTTATCCATAATTTCTAGAAACAAAGTGGCCAGAGAAGGAAAGATGTACCTTTAAAGGAGCCCGGGATAGTGCATTTTTTCATCGCGTGAGGAAAAGAAGCTATCTTACTTTTTGCATAAACAGGAAAAACACTTGGCCAATATAGTCATAAACTCTCAATTATATCTAAGTAGAGTAGATTAATGCTTACAGAATTGAGATATCAGGCAAAAAGACATGCAATATCTAAAACGCCAAGAGAAAATAAATCCTGCAAAAATTCTCCCCATTTTTTTTTTTTAAAAAAAAAAAAAAAAAACAACAAGCAATATGGAAAAGACATCATATGCAAAGGCAAGATCAAACTTGTTTACGCTCAATGATGCCACTACAGAAAAACAGTCGCTCGACCTGTTTTTTTTGTCTTCCCCCCAAAAAAAATACCTGCACAGTTCTCCCAAGAAACATAGGGGGCAAACACAACTAGTTCCTAGATTGCATATAACAATATGTCAAGTAAATTGAGCAATCAAACCTGATGCCATAGGATTAGGAATTGAATCTTAGGCACGAACACCCGAAACTGCCAGGTGCGTCTGTACCCCCTCATGGGGTAGTTGTCCTTCTCGACCTAAGCCTGCCTTCCAGTGGGTGGTTGCTGGCAGGACTGCATCATCCACTCCATCATGTTCTGCATCCAGATAGGAGGCTCACTGGAGTATTGCTCTTCTTTCATTTTCTGAGGCCTTCTAAACTGCTTGGGTTTGCTCTTGTAGGTGCCACTGTGATTGGCTGGTACAAACCGCTGCTAAGGCTGCTGATGCTGAGGAGCATGAGACCAAGGGGCTTGATATTGATACCTTAGTGCTTGGTGAGGTGCCTGATTCCATGGAGTCTGATGCTGAGCCGCTGGTCTAGTGCCATAATGAGCTTGTCTGGGCATTTCTTGTTTGGCTTTGGCCTTTTGTGCTTTCAGGAGAGAGCACTGAGGGCGAACATGCCCACTGAGACCGCAGTGATGGCAAATGGGAGGTCTTCTGATGGAATGAGGCTCCTGAATGCCTGGAACATCATTGTTGACCTTTTCCTTCTTTTTATCTTCAACAGTGGGAAGAGGCTCTGGGACTGTAGGTTTCACAAACACAGTCTTTGAGGAAGAAGGAATATCAGAAGAGGGAGCTACATACCGGATGCCAGTTTTGTCATTTGGGATCTTCTGGATAGACAGCATACGAGTCAGCTTCTCAACAGTGACTCTCTCTAGTTGGAGCTGCGTCTCTAGTAGCTTTTCCTCGAGCTCTTGTACTTTGAGCAGCAATGGACTCTTCTCGGTTTGCAAATTGTTCAGATCATTAAGGTACTGCTTTCGGCCTTCCCTCAGCTTCTCATACTCTATGTAGAGTGTCTTGTAGGCCTCCTTGAGCTCTTCCTCATTCTCACTATGCTTCGAGTAATACGAGTCTTCTTCTTCAACATGTGGGGCAACAAAGGCCAGAAATTTCTCAGACTCTGGAGCTTCTTCTTCTGACTCATCACTGAGAGTCACATTGTACGCTTTCCCTTTGCCCTTTTCTAAGATTCCGGCAATCGGCCCGGATATGCCCAAATCCTGAGCATTCAAAACATCGGGGGTCCTCTGGGATCTTTCTTATCTTCTTCCTCAGGTTCAGCTTCTCTGGGAGATTTCTTAACTCTTTCAGAAAACTTCTTCTTGAACCGATAATCTTTCATCAGTCTTCTGAAGTTTTTGGCCAACATAGCCACAGTCTTTTCTTCATCCTCAGAGTCATCTTCAGATGATGCTTCTACCTTCTTCTTGGAAGCTTTTAGAGCAATGGTCTTTATCTTCTTGACCGGGGGCAGAGATAGCTCATATGTTTGAAGTGATCCTACCAGCTCTTCAATCTTCATCTCCTTAAGATCCTTGCTTTCTTCAATAGTGGTTACCTTGATTCTAAAACGCTCAGGCAAAGATCTTAGAATCTTTCGGATGAGTTTTACATCCGAGATAGGTTTCCCAAGACTGACCATGGAGTTCCTCAGGTCACTCATCTTGGAGTAAAACGCTCCAAAGGTTTCTTCTTCCAACATCTTAATTTCTTCAAATCTTGAAATCAACATTTGAAGTTTGGCAGATTTAACAAGTTTCGTGCCTTCATATGTTGTTTCCAAGATTTGCCATGCTTCTTTAGCTGATTCGCAGATTGAAATTTTGGCGAATTCAGAAGGAGAAAGTGCTTGGCATAGAGCATGGAGGGCTTTATCATTGGAAAGTCGGGCGTTTTTCAGAGGGACTGTCTCGAGTGTTGTATCCTCTGGTTTAGTCCAACCTGTTTCAACAATATTCCAACAGTCAATAGATTTTAAAAAGAATCGCATCCGAGCTTTCCAATAGCCATAGTTCGTACCATCGAAGGTAGGAACAGAATTAAAAGTTTGAGACATTGTAGCAAATAGAAGTAAAAAATAAATGACCCTCAAGAATTTAATCTTCTCATAGTGTACCAAGCTCTGATACTAATTGAAAATTGAAATTGACTTCTAAAAGAGAGTGTGTGCAACAAGTGTCAACAAAAATCAAGACAGCGGAAAATAAAAGACACATAGTTTTTGTTGACGAAGTGAAAACTCAATTAAGAGAAAAACCACTCCGGGGCAGCCAAACCCATGAATTCCACAATTCAGAAGACGAAGCTAGATACAAGATAGTAACACTCACATTAACTCGATGCTGGTCGTACCTTGCTCTCTGACGTGTAACCCAACACGAACGCTTCCTAACCAGGTCTCCTACCTGAAGGGGTCTTCAATAGAATTCCTTACCTTAGAGCTGACCTCTAAGATAGACTTCAGTTGTAGCGCAGCACACTTGAAACGGCTTTAGAGGGATCTTGAACTTCTCTGAGCTCTTGTGGAATTCAATACCGAATTCTTGCAGTTCTCAATGCCCAGGGGCCTCTATTTATAGGCTGAGGTGCAGAATGGGCGACTGCTGTAATCTGTACGGACGCCGTCCGGACGGTGCTCTTGGGCTGTCTGGACGGACAACTGTGCGACAGGATTTTTCAAAAATTTCACTGAAAATCTTTCCTGTTTAAGACCTGCGTCTGGACGGTGAGACACTGACGTTCGGACGGTCGCACGTCCGCTGCAAGTATTTTCCATATAAGGCTTAGCGCGTCCGGACCAAGAGGGATGAACGTCCGGACGGCAATTCTTCAACATGCAATTTCCATATCTGCTATGCGTGCATCCGGACCATGAGAGGCATACGTCCGGACGGTTGAAGTCGAATCGGCAATTTCCTTAACTGATGAGTGCGCGTCCGGACCTAGGCTGACTGACATCCGAACGGTGACATTTGAATTGCGATTCTTGCCTTAAGGAGACGCGCGTCCGGACAGGATAGCACATCGTCCGGACGGTTGATCGATCTTCCCTTTATTGGAACTTGGAAAGAATCTGAGAATGTTCGAGTACTGAGAGGCGTCAGGACGGGTTACTGAGATGTCCGGACGGATGCAAGCTGGAACAGAAGCTTCTCGATACAGTGTAGGGTCCGGACGGAAAAGATACGTTGTCCGGACGGATGATGCTGGTCTGTCTGGCGTCCGGTCGGGATGAACACGTCATCCGGACGGATGGAACAGTGGACAGATGGGCGTCCGGACGGGAAGACACGTCGTCCGGACGGCTGACAGGGAAACTGAAATCTTCTATCTTTTTCGCAGTGCAGAGTCTTCTGAAAATGCTCTGACAAGTGGAATCCCTGTTTACAGCATCTTTATACATAAGTGATTTTGTCCAAACACAGAATGAGGCCAAAATACTAACTTGGAGAGTTACTGGCGATTCCTTCAGATCAATTAATTGGTAATTGATTGGTGGAATTACTTATAAACTTGTCAGAGTAAAAAGCATGCGGAAAGCAAAAATCATAAGTTGAGACTTTTCACAATAAATCTTTTAAGACATAAACATGTATCATCAATCATAGACCCAGAGCATCCTAACATACATTATTATAACAATGCGCTACAAACTACCTAACTTGCTAATTTGCAAAATACCGATGTATTTTATAGTGGAAGAGATGTAACTAAGTAAGTCCATGACTTAGTAAATAAGTCATTTCAAAGCCGGTTATGCAATGAGCTTTAGGTAACGGTTCAATTTTTGGAATTGTAAACATGAGTTTTTCACAAAGATAACGTATGTTGCCTCCGTTATTATGCCCAATAAAAATTAGTTTATTTGAAAGAAATGATGAGGCATAATTCTGGTAACAAGCACTGATATCTTAATGAAGAGAAATCATGCTCTCTCTCTCTCTCTCTCTCTCTCTCTCTCTCTCTCTCTCTCTCTCTCTCTCTATATATATATATATATATATATATATATATATATATATATATATATATATATATATATATATATATATATAAAATAAGTTCTTCTCTCTCCTCCCTTGAGCTCTCGCCTCTCTGGTCTTTTCTTTCTCGACTTTTTCACCCCAGCGGTGGCGTGTAGGTGTGTCCCGTTAGGGCTCCATTCCTCTTGTTGTTTTGAAGCTCGGATAGAGTGCAGAGTTGCCTAGGCGGTGGAGAGGCGTTCCCGTTCCATGACATTGCACACAGACTTCCGTTTCCACGTCTCTTCATTTGGTTCACAACTTGTTACAAGCCATTCTCTAGAGGATGGTGTTGAAGAGGCGTTTATTTGTGGAGGCCAAAACTTTCCTCTTCTTGGTGGAGGAAGGCAAGTCTGTGTTGAGAATGGAGGAGAGAAGGAAAGGCTTCCTAGGGGTTGTGCTTTTGGGTTTGCAGTGTACTGCTTGGGTTGTCGCAACAGTGAAGGAGGCTTTGCGGTCTCAAAGGGTCGAAGATTTTGTCAAATCCTTCTGGGAAGAATCTAAGGCTTGGATTGTTCGGAAAGGTTGTAATAAGGATGGCCACTTTTGGAGCTGGTAATCTATGCAGTGGGTGACTGGATAGGGTTCATCTTATTCTCAGAAGGAAGAGGAGGGCGGGGATGGTACAGAGTGATTGATGACCTGTACAAAGTGATGGTTTTCCTGGAAACCTTGTCTGGGTCTTCTCCCATTGGTGTGTCGTCTCCGGTGGTGAAGAAGGATGGGAATGAGGTTTTGAGTTTAAAGGTTTCCTCCCGAAGCTAAGGTGGGGCTTGGCCCATTGTGGGTGGCGCTCTATCGTCGTTCGCGGAGGTGGTGAAGTCAGAGCGCCCTGTCAAGCTACGGATTCCACTGGTTGAGAGAAGTGACCTTGATTTTCTCCCGGCAGTGAAACCAGCAGTCCCGGAGGAGGTGAGAAGGATTCCGCTGGACTGCTTTGTGTTGGAGAAGGAATCGTTGGGTAAAGACTTGTTGTTGAATTTGCAGGGTAAGGGACATCCAGCTTGTCTTCTCTCTGCCCAAGCATTCCAGGATAGGCGAGGAAGACTTGGCCTCGTTTGAAATTGTGGACGTGGAACTTTCTAGTGAAGATGTTGGGTCGGGTCTTTGGGTCGTTGTTGGGTCATCTGTGTGCTTTTGAGCTGGGTCTTAAACCCACTTTCAGTTTTAAAGGGTTACACCTGGGATGGGTTTTGACGAAGCCCAAAGCTAAGAAGCAGACTGAGGTTACGGGTGAAGGGTTCCCTGTGGATGCTGAAGCGGGTTTTGAGTTCTCTTTGGGTTTTGGGTCTACATCGGGTCTTTAACGGCAGGAGGAGATGACGACGATTGACATTGGTGGCAGGTTGTCTGGTCCGACCAGTTCTGAGAGGTCTAAAGGTGTTAACGAGTAGTCTTTTCCTTTCAAAGGGACTGACTCTTGCTTGAACTCGTCGTTGGCCGTTGATCTCTCTGTTTTCTAGGGACTGGCAAAACAGGGGGTAGTAGATGCGCACTCTCTTCTGATGCCAGTAGGGTCTGGGCCGATTTCTTTTGCTCCGGAGTTTTCTATGTGTGCCTCCTATTCCGTGCAAGCCTCTACGCTTTTAGGTATGTCGATGCCGGCAATCTCTGGTCCTGGTTCGACCATTCCTCTGCCTTTGCTTTGCCTCTAGTAGTAGTGAGTGTCCTCTTTGGATGCTCGGTTTTGGATTCTAAGGGGTTTTATGAGGGATCTTTTTCTTTGGGGGCTGCTGCGTTGGGAGAAAGGCTCTGTTTATCTCTTTTGGTTATGGCGGAGAGTGGGGCTCCCATGTACCTGTCCGAATCCAAATCGGTTTTCGAGATATCACCGAAATTCGAAGGTAGGCAAAATGCTCAGATGGATGATTCTCTGTTTGACGAGGTTGTGACAGCTTTTAATGCTTCGACGACGCTGCTTTTGGGTGCTGTTGTACAAATATTTACCTAGATAAATAGGTAAATAATTGTACGTTTTATTCGCAAGTGCACAAGATTAAAACAATAGTATAGAGAGCAAGTGCGAGATCATTTCCACGAGGATTGATATAAATTATGCTTAAAGAGAATTCCCTAAATAAATATCTTGAATGAGATGAGATAAAATATTGATTTGAAATAATAAGAAGAAAAAGGTAGGGCTTCGATATCCACCACTAATCATACTCAATTAATAATCATTACATGCACAATACTATAATCACAACATGATACTTAATGTTTGCTAACCTAAACGCATGGCATATACTCCTTAGGTTATTGATTTCCCTAAGCAACAAATTATGCATGATATCTACTCTAATTCTTTTCTTTCTCAAAGGATTTAGCATGGCTTCTACGTTCTTTATGAAAGCATAAAACTATAAAGATCGACGAACACATGAAGCCTAGAGCATGGCATCTACATCCAGTTTTCTATGTTGATTAATCAAAGAGCTTGTGATGGGGTTCTTTCGTTACTCTATTATGCCAAGGACTCGGCCATCCAAATTGATATCAATAACAAATCCATAGCACATGCATATGATGATCAAGCATAAACATGCGAGGAATTTAAGAAAATCGGAAATAATCAAGTTAAGTATCAATATATGAATTGTAGCAAGGAAAATTGAAACCTTAAAAAGACATGATTAGGGCTTCAATCGAGCTCTAACTAAAGTATTAGCTATGCATAATTTGGATAAAAATATCCTCATACGAAAATAACAAGGAAAAAGAGAAAAACTAGAGAAAAATTACAGGAAACCCTTCTTAAAGTAGCTTTTAATCCTTCCTAAAGCTTGTGTGTTTGTCTTCAATGTTTAGAGACCTATTTATAGCGATTAGGAGAACCCTAAAAGCCTTAGAAATCTCAGAAAAATCGGAAGCCAGTCTCCTAGTCCAAGTAGGAAAAAGATTCCAAATTTGTCCAAATTTTTGGTCCTATATTGCAGGGCAATTTTGGCATATTAAACGTCCAAATTAGAAAAAGACCTATTTTACATATATGTTACTTTTTTTATTAGCTGTCCAACGCCGCTAATTTCACCGCAATCCGATACTTGAGCTGAAAGTTATGGTTAAAATACAAAGACGTTCTTATTATGGAATCTTTCTAAAAATAACAGATTTTTGCAAATTTCTCTTTTCTGCAGCAAATAAATTCAAAATTGATTTGGAGTTGGATCTTTCAAAAAGTGAGTTTGCTGACTTCAATATTCTTGCAGACTTGTTCTAAGCTTGAAATTTGATGGATTTTGAGTGATTTTCTTCCAAAACTTGTAAAATGCAAGAAAACACAAAAACAACACGATACATCAAACTTAATAAAATTAAGAGATTAACATGTGTGAATTAAGGGGCTTGAATGTGTAATATTTAGCATTCATCATGTGCTTTCTTCTCAGGTCTTGGGTGGAACTGTGGGCCAATCATCGCGGAAGCCAAGTGGGGGAATGGTCAGTAAGCCTCCTCCGTCTAGCTTTCTTCGGCAAGGTTTGCTTATCCCGAGTGCTCCACCCCCCCCCCCCCCCCCCTTTTGAGTGGTTGTGCTTCTCTAATCGTTGAAAAGGGTGTGAATTTTAGATCGGATGGCTTGACTCAATCTCATAAGTGGCCGGCAAGTTTTCGCCTGTCTAGGGAGATTGTTGCGTGGGATCAGGGGATGAGGTTTGGGTTGGGGAGGGAGGAGACTCCTCTTACCCCTTGGGTTTCTTTCCTCCCGACATGCCCTTGGATTGGGTGTCGGGTGGTGTTGAAGATGAAGATCCGTCCTTCGTGATTGATGCCATTGAACAGGATTCCCATCAGGTTAAAAACGGTGCGCATCTTAAGATCAAAGGGAGGATAGAGGTGTTGAATCTGAAAAGCTCCATTGACTACGGCGATGCAAGCGTGTCCTCTAGGCGAAGGAAAGAAAAGGCTCAGGTGTTGAAGCGTTGAGCTTTTCATCGGTGACCCTCTCCAACTGTAGTTGTGTCCCCAGTAGCTTCTCTTCTAGTCCCTGTATCTTGAGCGGCAGTGAGCTTTTTTCTGTTTGTAAATTGTTCAGCTCATGAAAATGCTACTTGCGTACTTCCCTCGGCTTCTTGAACTCTACATAGAGGGTTTTATAAGCCTCCTTGAGTTCTTCTCCATCTTCATCACTGTGCTCTGAGTAATAAGAATTCTCCTTTTCTACATGTGGAGCCACAAAGGCTAGAAATTTCTCTTGCTCAGGAGCTTCTTCTTCTTCGGACTCATCACTAAGAGTCGCATTGTAAGCCTTCCCTTTTCCCTACTTGAGATTCCCATAGTTAGCCTATATAAGCCCAAACCCTAAGCATTCAAAACATTTTGGGCCTCTGGGATCTTTCTTCTCAGCTTCCTTAGGTTCAGATTTGATAAGCGTTGAATGTTGCACGTTTAAGCCCCTTAACTTATATATGTTAATTCCTTAACATTGTTATTTGTTTGATTTTGTGTTGTTTTATTGTTTTTAGGTTGTAAATAAAGATGCAATTAATTCTATTGATTTTGGGCTTAAAGCACACTTTGAGAAGACCTAGAAGATATGATTAAGCTTAACCAATCATAATAGAAGACTTATATGATGTGGTTAAGTTTAATCAAATCAAGGGAATGATTAAATCGGAATTTCTCCAATAAGAGTCAAAATCGGATTGGATTCAAATTTGGATTCTGCATATGTCCCAGTTTTTTGATCATAACTTTCTGCTCAGATCTCAGATTGTGATGAAATTTATGGCATTGGAAAGCTAATAAAAGGTGCAACAAATATGTCAGAAATAGCTTTTCCATAATTTGGATGTTTACTATGTCAAAATTGCCCCGAAATAATAGACCACAAATCTGGACGAATTTGGAATCATTTTCCTACTTGGATTGAAGTTTCAATCTCTTACTTGGACTAAGGACTAAGTTCCGATTTTTTTTAGATTTCTAGAACCTTTAGGCCTCTCCTAGTCTCTATAAATAGACCCCTAAGCTTCAAGAGAATGTGTGCTTTGCTTAGTTTTAGACAAAAAATTATTCTTGGAAGCTTGACAAGTTGAAGAGGAGAAGAACATGGCAGGAGGCCATTCTAGCACTACGATGAATAGCTAAATTCCTAATAGGGTGTTGATGTAGCCCTTTCCAAGTAACGATGGTTTGATTGTATTTTAGTTTGGGATTTTCTATATGCATGATGGTTGTATAACTGTGAAAATTGATCTTAATGTTTGTATCAATCATTATGAATTTCTTATATTGTCTTAGAATGTCTTTTATATTGATTGAACTCAATCCTTCATATTTTCTGTGATTATGTGAATGATTGTTATACAACGGTTTTAATTAACATATGATCAAGAGGGTTGGATAAGCCATGCTTAGAGAAGACGGATTGTACTACACCCTAGTTTAGTGTAATTTAGGTAGACAGTTCGTACAAACTGAAGATGGGTTATACTTTTCCATTGATTGTGTGTATCCTATTAAAAACATAGCTAATCCATACCTAAAGAAGATGGGTTGTACCACATCTTAGTGGTTAGGTGGACGGTTTGTGCCAACCGAAGATGGATTATACTTAATCTTTAGAGGTAATTTCTTAACTACTCGAGTGAGACGAACATTATATTATGCATAGTATGAATTTTCCTTGTTAATTTATTATTGACCATTGTTATGCGGTGAGTGGTGAAATCAACCCCCTATTCTTTCTCTCATCACTCTAATCTTTATTTTTATGTCATTAGTTTTATGCATTTAACTTAGTTATAGACAAAATCAAATCAAACATATTTTAAATTAAATTATATTTAATCTTGAAAAGCTTGATAAAAACACCTACGCGGTCTTTGAGGTTCGACAACCTCAATATAGCCCTATCCTATAAAAATTCGTACTATTGCAAGTGGTAATTTTATTATTGATATTTTTGTACACAAAACGACCACATCAAGATTCTCTGGGGGCCTTCTTCATTTTTTCGGAAAACTTCTTGAACCGATCATTCCTCATTAATCTTCCGAAATTTTTGGCTAGCATAGCCACAACTTTTTCTTCATCCTCAGAGTCGTCTCCAGATGAGACTTCGACCTTCTTCTTGGAAGCTTTCAAGGCAATGGTCTTCACCTTTTTGACCGGGGACAGGGATAGTTCATAAGTTTGGAGAGATTCCACCAACTCTTCAATCTTCAATCTTCAATCTTCATTTCTTCCAAGTCTTTGCTTTTTTTAATTGTAGTTACCTTGATTCTGAAACGCTCAGGCAAAGATCTTAGAATTTTACGGATGAGTTTTACATCTGAGACGATTTTCCCAAGACTCACCATTGAGTTTCTTAGGTCGCTCATTTTGGAGTAAAACTCTCTGAATGTCTCATCCTCCATCATCTTAATTTCTTTAAATCTAGAAATCAACATTTGAAGTTTGACAGATTTAACAAGTTTTGTGCATTCATATGTTGTTTCTAAGATTTCCCATGCTTCTTTAGCAGATTCACTATTTGAGATTCTTGTGAATTCAGACGGTGAAAGTGCTTGACATAGAGCACAGATGGCTTTTTCATTGAAAAGTCGTGCATTTTTCTCAGGGACTATTTTGAGAGTTGCATCCGCTGGTTTAGTCCAACCAGTTTCAACAATCTTCCAACAGTCAATGGATTTTAAAAAGAATCGCATACGAACTTTCCAATAGCCATAGTTCGTACCATCAAAGGCAGGTACATTATTAAGATTTAGAGACATTTGAAAATAAAACTAGAAGTCAAAAGGAAAGATAACACTCAAGAATTGAATCTTAAACAAAGTGTACCAAGCTCTGATACCAATTGAAAATTGTTGGACTTCTAATTTATCAAGTGTGTGCAATAGTGTGCAACAAAATATCACAATGCGAAAAATAAAGAGACAAATATTTTGTTGACAAAGTGGAAACTCAATAAAGAGAAAAACTACTCCGGAGCAGCCAAACCCAGGATATCCACTATTCAGAAGACAAAGCTAGTACATAGACAGTAACACTCACATACTCGATGCAACGATCGTATCTAGTACTCTGACGTGTAACCCAACACGAATGCTTCCCAACCAAGTCACCTACTTGAAGGGGTCTTCAATGGAATCCTTGACCTTAGGGCCAATCCCTAAGATAGACTTCAGTTCAACACAGCAACAGCACTGGGCAACGGCTTGAGAGAGGACGCTCGAGTACAATAACTCTTACAATAAAATCTCTAAGCTTCTACGGAATTCACTACCGAATTCTTACAAACAACATGCCTAGGGGCCCCTATTTATAGGCTACAGGTATCCAAATTCGTGTCTGGCTTAAATTACCTAGGCAGTGTCCGGACAGTAACTGAGGGCGTCCGAACGGACAACTGTGTAACCGGCTTTCCAAATTCGCATGATATTCTTTCCTGAATAGGGCTGTGTTCGGACGGTGTTGCCCTAGCGTCCAGACGGTTGCACTTTAGCTGCACGCAATTTCCATATCAAGGCTTTAAGCATCCAAACCATGAAGACTGACGTTCGGACGGTTGAACTTCGTATGCACGACTTGCCTTATGAAGGAGAGCGTCTGGACGGAAACACACATTGTCCGGACAGTTGCAGCTGTCTTCCCATATCTGTGTTTTGGAATGAAGTCCTTTTCCTTGTCGAACACTGAGAGGTGTCCGGTCGTGTTGCTGAGACATCCGAACGGATGCAAACTGGAACAGTTCAAAGATTCTCGACACAGAGGAAGGTCCGGACGGAAAGTTTTCGTCATCCGGACGGATGATGCTTGGACAGTCGAGTGTTCGGATGGCATATCTCATCGTCCGGACGGATGCAAGGGGTCTGATTTCTCTGACTTGGAATATGTGCTAAAGCTTCTAAAACCATAACTTTGAATAAGAAGACTTCTGAAAATGACTGAACCCCTGTATAAAAGCATCATTACATGAAAGTGATTTTGTTCAACAAAATGCAGCCAATTACAAACCAATATAAAATAAAATGCTTATATGGTTATGTGTAAAATGATATGGAAAATAGATGAAATGCGAAATGGAGTAATGGATGATTGCACCGATACCATGTGTGTTTTAATGAACTTGGGAGGCAGTGCAACACACCATTAGTTGGGGTGTGGCCTGACAGGCCGTTAGCACCAAGTAAAAACGGCTAGACCAATAGAGTTCTGCATCGAGGGGTTGAACGGACTAGTTGCAAGGTGATGTGCAGGTTAAGCACAACCTTGCTTCGGGGGTCATGCAAAGCTAGAGATATTTGTATTGGGGTAATACTTGGGAGAAGCAGAATTTCCGGATTTCATCTGGAAATTTGGCTTATGGATGGCATTCTTGTAATTATTCATAATTACAAGAATGCCATCCATAAGCCAAATTTCTGGATGAAATCCGGAAATTTTGCTAGTGCGTAGCACTGCTCTTTGTATTGATACTCTATGTATGAAATGATGATACTTAAAAAGTAAATGTATAAAAGGTTAAAACTCTTAAGCTACGGGTAGGAGTTTCGTCAGTCAAAATTTCGATTATTCAATGTAAGAACTAAACCCTAATTGTTCTAAGTTATGCAAAGTTGGTTTTTTTTTTTGGTTGTTGTGTTAACCGTCAAAGATTTGCTACAGGTTAATGTTATTAGCTAAGAATGTGTTGTATGGAACCCTTAGATTTCTATGGCTTGCCATGGCAAATTGACACTTTTGATGATCAAGTGCCAGTGTCTAGAGTTAAGGAAATGTTATGGGTTGAGTCTTATGGCTAAATTGCAATGTGAAATGCAATGGTTCATCACAAGGCTTGCGTAGGGAGATCCTTCACAAGCATTGTTAAGCGAAAATAGTAAATATTTTGTACTTATTAAGGATGATAATACCCTTTAAATGTTTTTAAAGCTTAGTAGTTTTTTCTTGCCAAGTAAAAGGGAAAGAATCTTAAATGAATTTCTTTAATATGATATGAATGTTTAAATTTAAGCCGATGATATGTTTTGATATTACATGATTTATGGTACATTGATGATTTGATTCATGTTTATGAGATTTATCATGTTTATGGGTTTTAAAGATATGATGAATGCTTTGTGTCAAAATATGATGTTACTTTATAAGTTAGGTTTTGAAAGATGATACAAGTAATGAGAAATGTACTGTGCATTATATTTGAGATATGAATTTAAATGTTATATGAGCATAAAAGTGAAAGTATGGATGGTTTAAGAGTGACAAGCCAAATGGAACTATCCGGTGAGATGCATGGCCTCATAATAGGGAGGGATCTCTAGTCATTCAGCCAAAAGGGGTCAAAACGATAGGGTGGAACTCTCCGTTGGAGAGTGTAGTCTCATTTGTAGGGAGGGATCCCTGGTGCGAGCTCAGACCCTAGTCAAGTAGTTGTCATCAAAGTATAATATTAAGAAAATGAATGTAATGAAAGGGATGATGAGCCTGGAGGAACTCTTCGGTGAGATGCGTGGCCTTATAGTAGGGAGGAATCTCTAGCTGCCCCCAAAATGGGCCAGGGCGGTAGGGTGAAACTCTTCGTTGGGGAGCATAGTCTCATATGTAGGGACGAATCTCAAGTGGGTGCCCAGGCCTCACCCATCATCAAATATATGGCTTAACGAAATGATATTGGAAATAAATGTATGAATGAGAATATGCATGGTATTATGATATATATATGATGTTTTATGATGTGTTTTATGAGAGATCTCATTCTAGAGGTATGAATATGCACATGCTACCGGCAAAGGCAATGAGGCGTGTGTATATCACTACAGCCAAAATAGTTGGTTCAAATGGTTTTCTTATCTACAAAAATGTTTTAGAAGTGATATAAAGCCAAGAGTAGCTATTATGTAAACTTGTGGTAGGGAAAGATAAGTTGGCTCGTCAGCGTAGCACGTGTGGCTTGTATATATATATATATGTGTGTGTGTGTGTGTGTGTGTGTGTGTGTTGTAAGCCGACGGGTCGCTACACAAGCTCAAGGAGCAAATCATCAAGTTGGGGATGTGATAGCTGACTTGCTCCATACTACCAAAACTCTTAGTTCTCATTGGCTAATACCAAAATTTGGTGGTCATTGTGGTTGAATGTAAGGCAATTGGATCTTGTTTGCTCTTATACCAAATTGATGCAAAACAAAAGAATTTAGGAGAAGAAGAACAAATGAAGAGGGAAAAGAAAAAAGATTGAGTCACACAATCCAAACAAAAAGGGATTTTGGTGGAATCTCATAACCGGGAAGAAAAGAGAAGAGAAAGAAGACGAGTCATACCTCAAACAAAATCTATTTAATTTTTCATCAATTCAGTATCTCCATTGGAGTACAAAAGGACACTTAAATGGACTCACTAACTAAACCCTAACCCTAACACTAGTTTGACTTTGAGCCAGACCTATTTATTAATGTACAAAATAACACAACTCTTAAAATTTAAATAAAACATAAAATTAAATACTAATAACCTTAATTAATAAAACTTACATAAAACTAAAGACCCAATTAACAATATCTCGTCTTGCATCACCAACATATATCCAACACACCTTAAAAACTTCACAACTTCACATTGAGAACTTTTGAAACATGAATAAAATGTCTATATTGGTGCAACTATCTCTTGGGGATCTAAGAAATAAATTTGTATAACTCATTCAACTATGGAGTCAGAGTTAGTTGCTCTAGGAGCTGCTGGGAAAGATGATGAATGGTTGAGAAACCTATTGATTGACTTGCCTGTATGGCCAAGTCTTATGCCTCCAATTTCCTTACATTGTGATAGCCAAGCCACATTATCAAGAGTATACAATAATTCCTATAATGGAAAGTCAAGACATATTAGCCTTAGACATAACATTGTGCAACAAATGTTAGAAGAAGACATTATCACATTAGACTATGTAAAGTCATGCACGAACTTGGTAGATCCTTTTACGAAAGGTCTATGTAAGGATCTGATTCATAAAACCTCACTAAAATGGGTCTAAAACCAATTGAATAGATCACTATAAGATGGCAACCCAACCTAAACTTTGGATAACAAACTCTAGGTTCAATGGGAATAACAAAGTCTTGATGGTGATAGTAGTAACACTAAATTAGACCATCGAGAGGAGCAATTGCAGTTTAGTGCTAATCCTATAGTGAAAAGGAAAGGTTGAGTTGAACTTTTAATGAGTTCGCCTAAAATGTGTTTAATCTACATGAACACCTAGAAGAATTCTACCTATGTGAGTGTAAAGTCAGGTTGCATTTGTCGGGGCCTGGTAAGCCACCTAGAGCAATCATGAAGTCGGGATAATGTGTATGGCCTTTAATGCACCTGAAAAGAACTACAGAAATTTTAATATGTTGAAGTGTTAATTCTCTGGTTTTATCAATAAGTATGATAGTTCAAGGATATTGAGTCTACTATCACTCTAATAAAGCTTTGAGGATGTATACTAAGTGAAAGTTCAAACCCTAAAGGTACTTTCATTTATATTTTACATTTTGGTCCACATTGAAAAGCTTTACAAGGGATTGTCTTTCTCTTATTGTAGTATGACTTTTGGGTAAACACATGTTAATGGTGTCATCCAATGTGAAGCACTGCTCCCACTCTTGCACGGATGTGCGCGTCGCATTGATGCTTGAGACGCACTTTGTACTTTGCACATACCCATCGTTGCAATATGTCGCACACTCACACGAGCCATGAGCTTATTGTTATGTGTGTTTTCCAATGTGTACAACTGCTATTCTAATAGAAAAATGTGTTCAAATTTTACATAAATAACTTATGTTTCAACAATCACATTTTAACCGTAAAAAACTATTGTTCCAACGGTCACATTTTGATATTAAAAAATTGATATTTCATCTGTCATGTCAGATTTTTCACAGTAATAAATTACGTTCTCAAAAGCAATAAACTGCTCTTATAATTCTATAAAAGATAGTCTCCAGAAATTTAATAATACACTTTTTTCCTTCTCTTCTTCTATGTTGTTACACAATTCTTGTTCAAAGTATTGTTCAGAATTTTCAATCTGCACACTACATTCGAGCATAATGGTATCTTGAGGATAAATTGTTATATTTCCTTTGCAAAACTTATTGTATAAGTGGGATGCAATATTTATCTAAGAGAAAAATTCAAATTTACCTTGTTGTCCAAGAGTCCAATCACTCACATACTGATTGTTATTCGGGTTTTTTTAATTATGTAGTTTCTAGATTTTTATTTTATAACAGTTACATATGTAAGTTGTGATTCTTCAGCTCCAGGAGTTTAGACCACCGCTGATCAGGAGAAGACACATTTTGTTCACCAGCATCTGTAAAGAGTAAATTCAGTGAAAGCCTTACTTGCATCGATTGTCAGAAAAATAAATAAAAAACAAGATTACATTGCAATGTAGGTTCTGATCTCTCGCATAACTCTGAGCAAGTATCCTGCAATATAGCTTTTAAGAATTTAGTCTCCAAAGACTCCCATAACTTCTTATGTAAGTAAGTCATACTTTTACTAATTAAAACAAAAAAAAAACAAAAAAAAAAAAAAAAAAAAAAAAAAAGGAAAAAAAGAAGAAGAAAAAGATAGGAAAAAAAGTTAGTCATACTTTTACTGAGATGGCGAGACGAATTGTCTCTTGTACTAGTGAATCAAGGTCAGCTTCATATCCGGGTTTAACATAGATCACCTGCTAAGGCAACCATGTTAAATCTCATTTTTAAGATGAAGGTGATATATATATATATATATATATATATATATATAGAGAGAGAGAGAGAGAGAGAGAGAGAGAGAGAGAGAGAGAGTTTCGAGACTTAATGATGGATCGTCGCCCCCAATTTCAGGTAGTTGGTTTGCACTATTCTCTCTGCTTGGAGGCAGAACCCATACATTGAAGTTTGTATCAATCTGTCACATCAGATACAACAAGAAGTTAGCCATGCAAGTTCTGCACCTATTTCTTAGCTTATTGTTCCCATTGGAAACAGGTTGTCCAACTAAATTTCATTAAATATTTTTCTCAAACAATAAATAATTACCTCTCTGCAGTATGGTGAGGAGCAGATACTACATTTTCTAGTGAAGGATGTGAGAATCCTTCCTTCCACAGAAAGACCAAAGCTGGCGTGCTGGTAAATCAAAAGGGACATCATTAGGTAGATTCATTACTTCATAATATAGGACATTGGGTTTTCATTAATGAGCAAACACTTTCACAAGGAAACAACAAAACTCAACAAGGAAATTCTCAATCAACTAACGGCTAGCATATACAGGGAAAGCACAATCAAATCAGCAAACAGCTAGAAAATCCAAGAAGGGGAAATATCATTCAATTGATATCACATCTTGTCTTTCTTTCCTCCTCCATCACCGAATACTTCCAGCACCTTAAGCAAATCGCCACCACTCTTGCTGTTGCCGGCCAGTCATTGAAGGACTTCGAGTTCACTTCCTACCTACTTGCCGGCCTGGGTCCCAAATATGACCAGTTTGTCACCTTCGTGACAACTCGAGTGGATCTTCTCACCACGGGAGACCTCTTCGATCACCTGCTTGCCCATGAGATGAGGCTTGAGCGATAGCACCAGCTGTCAGAATTAGTCTTTCTCCTTGCCAACATTGCCACACGCAGCCAAAACTCCCACCATGGCGGAGGGGGACACCGCAGTTCCAACCACACCTCCTCCCATCACTGCAATAGATCACGGGGGCATGGTAATAATCAAATCGTGTCTTCCCGTGGCCATTCGGATTCCACTGAAAGGAACCCCAATTCGGGCCCCAAGCCCACTTGCCAAGTCTATGGCAAAATGGACCACACAGCCCTTTTTTGCTACCAGAGGTTTGACCAAGCTTATCAAGCTGATGGCCTTACCCTCACTGCTTACACTACTGCATCCTCACAAACTCGGAACCTAAATCGGTATCCTAACACAGGTGCTACCCATCACATTACCTTCGACTTAAACAATTTGAATCTCTAATCGAAGTTTTGACAAATCTTCATTTCCTTTTGCTTCCCACTCCTCTCCCAACAGTTTCTTCCCTCACTCAAGAAGTCATTCTCTACCCACTCATCTCTCTCACACACCATCATCCCTTTTCATCCACCATAACCAAACCATGCCTCCTTCTCCACACGCCACCCACTTGACCAAGCTAGAGACAGTCCCATCTCCCACAGTCTCCTACCGCTCGACCAACAAACCCACCTTCCTCCGCCCCTTCCCCCGGTACCTGATCCTATTAATATTGTTTCTTCTCCTTGTTCATTGGTTGCACCTATGTCCTTGGAGCCTCCTCCACCACAACATGCCATGCAAACCCGATCGAAGAACTTCTTCAAGTCCAAGGTCCTTCCCGAGGGTCTTGTCCACTATCCGCTGCCCAAGGCTCTTCTTGCCACCTCTTGCTTCGATGACATCGAACCTACCTCATACTTGACAGCTCCAAAGCACCTTGCTTGGCATGAAGCTATGGACACTGAATTTGATGCCTTACTTCGCAACGACACTTGGACTCTCGTTCCCCCCTCCTTCGACATGAACATAGTTGGCTACAAATAGGTTTTTCGCATCAAACACAAAATTGATGGCTCCACCGATCATCACAAAGCTCATCTCATTGCCAAAGGTTTCTACTAACAACCTAGAGTCGATTTTGGCAACACATACAGCCTAGAGGTCAAGCCTACCACCATTCACCTCGTTCTCTCCCTTGCCCATATCATCTGGTTGGTGTATTTGTCAGATTGATGTTTAGAACGCCTTCTTGCATGGTTGGCTCTTAGAAGGTGTACATGGATCAGCTTCCCAACTTCATTCATTATCAATTTCCTCATCATGTGTGCAAATTACAAAGTCACTCTATGGCTTAGAACAAGCCCCTCGTGCCTGGTACTCCCACATAAGTGACCGCATATTGGAACTTGGATCTACTAATTCCTACGGCTTGCTACTTTGCCGATCTCTATCTTGCGCTCTTCAAGCATATTATGACGCTGATTGGGATGGCTGCCCAAATGACTGAAAATCCACCGGCGGCTTCTGTATCATCCTTGGGCCCATTCTCATTTCTGGGTCCTCTCACAAACAATGAACGGTGGCCCGCTCAAGCACTGAATCTGAATATCACACACTGGCTATCACTGCTAATGAACACATCTGCCTTCAATCAATGCTTCGTAACCTAGGCATTTTTTCCTCATTCCTCCTACCTTATGGCACGACGACATTGGCGCCATGTATCTAACGGCAAATCCAGCCTTTCATGCCCATACCAAGCACATCGAAATCGACTTTCATTTTGTCTACAATAAGGTTGCCTCCAAGACCTTAGTCGTGCGCTTCCTTTCCAGCAAAGATAATTTGGCTAACATCTTCACCAAATCGGTTGCGTCATCTCATTTCTCTCTCCCGCATACCAAGTTCAACGTCATATGCCACTTGTCTCGCTTGCAGGGGTGTAATGAGAAAACACTTTCACAAAGAAACAACAAAACTCAACAAGGAAATTCTCAATCAACCAACAGCTAGCATATACAAGTAAAGTACAATCAAATCAGCAAATGGTTTGCAACTCCAAGAAGGAAAATAGCATTCAGTTGATAACACATCGTCTTTCTTTCCATCTGTAATCTCAAAACGTTGTATATAATTTGGCTAAAGATCAATGAAACAAATCGTGCAAACAAACCTTTTCCAAATACCTTGTGGACGCAGAGTTGGACAAAAACCCTTGCATCTTTATGTTGTCCACCTTCCACCAAATCTTGCAAGCGCAAGTCTCGGAGAGAGAGAAGGTAGTCGCAGGTCCACTTCCCATGCCATCTTCCATCTGATGGTGATATTGTGATCAGACGGCGTGGAGTCCTGCCACTGTTTTTCTTAATTTGTTGGGAATTGAAGAAAAAATGCTTCCCGTGCAGAGTGGAAGAATGTGATAATCAAGGCATATCATGCATGCATCTTCTATGGATTTAATTATATGCTGCTTAGATGATGAATTTGCAATTGCTTGCAACACAAGAATTTCAAAGAAGAAAGGTAAGATTTACTCTCAAATGAAAATACCGTGAGAATCCTCCATTTCTTTTTGAAGAAGCTCTGATTCTTAAAGACTGAGACGGCAACTTGAGGGATTTAGCCTTAGCTGGGAATGGACTGGGAATGGGGTTGATGTTTCTTGCTGATAACACATGCCAAGCTTCTGCCATCTCCCTCTCTCTCTTTCTCTCTCTCTCTCTCTCTCGCGCGCGCGCGCGTGATTCATTGGACGTTCGCATATAACCTTATCTTCATATACAAGTGGCGCTTGGAAGATAGAATAAAAGGAATTTTTTTTTTTTTTTTTTTTTTTTTTTGTGTGTGTGTGTGTGTAAATACCACTTTCATTCATCAAGAGCAGGTTACAAGAAATGAAAACAGAGGGGTGGGAAACCCCAACAATAACCCAAATATGAAACAGTCATGCCTATCACAAGGAGGGAATGGGTGTTTTCTCAATTCCTGAAGAACTAAAAATGTCCCGGCCCTATCAACCTTGAAAAAATCCAAGGAATAGTCCAAACAAGTTGGACTAAAGACCAAACCAGTGAAAAACTGGGGCATGACCCGCACAGAGGCCTTCCACCCAGTCCAAAACAATCCTAAAAAGAGGATTGGGTGGGCACTGGTTCAGTAAAGGGAGTAACAGAGAACAGCAGACACAACTAAATACATATCAAAATCTCTAGAGAAAGGGTCTGCAAGAGAGACCAAAATCCAACCACAGAAAATATAAAGACAGAAAGCAGTTAAAATATTACAAAAAACATGCTGAAACAACACAAAAACAAGGAAAAAGCCAACAACAGAGGCCCGGAGGGGAGAGGAGTGGGAGCCACCTCTGGTGGCGCGTGAGAGCCACACGCGGCCAGAGGAAGGCCTCTCGACAGTGAGAGACGCTGGAGCCACCGAAGAACGCCACAAGCCGTCGCAGGGAGAGGCGGTAGGAGGAGACGTAGTCCACACGCGCCAGAAAGATCCCTGGCGCGTGCAGGAGACGCTCCGGCGAATGGGCAGTAGAAGAGAGCACGACGACCATCGAAGGACTCGGAAGACGCCGGCGAACCCACTGGTGAGGCGCGTGAAGAGTGAAAATAGGCCAGAAATAGTAGATCTAGATCCTAAGATTTCGATCCAAAAAACTAACCAAAAAACGCACAAAACACGGTGAAAGGAGACGGGATAAACCGGTGAGCTCTGTGTTGAGAGCAGAGCTAGAAGAAAAAAAGCCAGAAGAAATTTCGGCAAGATAGAAACCTCAAAAGAGGCGGAAACAGTAGTTGGGTGATTGGCACGAGAGAAAACTCTCATAGAATTTGGGTGGCTAGTTTGATAGGCGAATAGAGGAGAAGGAGAGAAAGAAGGGGTTGCGAGGAAGGTGAAGGTAACAGGTAAGGGGGAGGGGGAGGGGGAGGGGGGGGGGGGGGGAGGGGGGGGGGGGAGGGAAGCTTTTGGCCTCCCCCCAAATCGGTTTGCACAGGAAAGAAGACAAAAAGAGGAGAGAGAACGGATCAAATTAGAATAGAAGGAATTTAGTTGGTCTCTATTAGTAAAAAAAGACTTTGTTTTTTTTTTGAAAGAAAAAGAAAAAAATCTATTTTTCTTTTTTAAATATCTAAGGATAAATGCAAAATTTGTCTTTGTGGGCCGAAATTATTACAAATCGCTCATTGCAATGTAAAAAATGATTTAAAAGTACTTGGGTAGGCCAAAATAATAATTTAGTCCCTATAGTCAAATTTCGTCAAAATACTTAATGGATTCCATTAGTGTACCACGTGTCATTACCAATAGAATGATCACATTAATTTCAGATTGTCAAGGTGAGGTCTTGGTTGCCTTGTCTGCCCTAAATGGCTATATTCTTGAGCCGGTTATTGCTGAAGCCACAACCGCTTGGCAAGCTATTCTGTTCTGTAGTGAGCTGGGGCATCAACGGGTGAAGTTGGAAGGAGATGCTCTCCAGGTGGTGCAGTCAATGAGGAAAGAATGTTATAATTTGAGTTAAATATGGTCATCTAATTGAGGAGGCTCGTGGGATCTTAAATGTTCTCCAACAGTAGAAGGTTAATCATACCAGACGTTTTGCCAATGGAATTGCCCATCGTCTTGCGAAGGAATGTATCTATCCTAGTGAGAAATAGGTTTTCATTAAAGAAATTTCCCATTGTATTGGTGATATTATCTTTGTTGAGTTATGTGCTTAAATCGTTTCTTATATATAAAATATGCTCAACTACTTTCACAAAAATAAAATAAAATGATGGCATATATCACTGTTATATATATTCTTAGCATATTAATTTTTTTTTAAAATAAAATTAAAAAGAAAAAGAAAAAGAAAAAGACAACCACCCCAACCCATGGGATGGCTACACGCCACCGCAGCCCCATCTGGGGTGGTTGTGAGCCACCCTAAAGGTAGAGGGTGGCCTCCGAGCCACCCCCGACCAATGGGGTGGCTAACAAGTCACCCTAGATGGGGCCGATGGTGGCTCACAGGCCACCTTCCTCCCCCAAAGAGATGGCTACTGGTTAGATAAACACCCCCTTTCTTTTTTTCTTTTTTTTTTTTTTAAAAAAAAATTATAATAATTTTTAAACTTTTTAATTTTTAGGTTTTATATATTTATATTTTAATATATTAAGTTTCATGGAGCTAAACAAAAAATGGCTATTAGTTTAAGGGGGCCAAATTATATTTATCCCCACAAGGGCAAAATGGAGAGAATCTAGCCTAAGTGGTCATGTGCGCACGTGACCAATTTTTCATCCTAATAGACGGCAGCTTCTAACGGAGTGCCTTAATTATGACAAATTGACAGTTTGAAAGGCCAAATTATAACACTTGTTAGTTCGTAGTACCTTATAAAAAATAATTGTTAGTCGAGAAAGGCTAAATAATATTTAACTCAAAACTAGTCGAGTGCCATCTTTAACAATGATATAGGCAAGTTCAGCTTTGAACATGTGCTCCTAGAAGTCACCTTTCACTAGTAGCGTCAGGATGTCTATCTAACAATGCTCACGGGTTGGTTCTTGAAATTCCTTCACTTTGTGTTGCGTTAGGACGACTATTTGACGCTACTATGAAATCTTGAAATTTCAAACCCTAAACTTTACACCAAAACACTCGTGTGTTTAAAAAGTTTTAACCCTTATTTTGATCACCGAAATGAGCCGATACAAACTTAACAATAGGAATACTTG
Source organism: Alnus glutinosa (assembly GCF_958979055.1). NCBI lineage: Eukaryota > Viridiplantae > Streptophyta > Magnoliopsida > Fagales > Betulaceae > Alnus > Alnus glutinosa. The sequence goes on from NC_084892.1 coordinate 14,278,387, forward strand.
TAAAGGTCTAACATACACAGGCTGTGATCCCTCTTTTTAGTTTTTAAATTGATTTGCAACAATTTAAGAATTTGCACACCTTCATTAAAGGCAGAATCTTCTTCTTAACTAATTAAGCAGTTCCCTTTTTCCACCCAATTGAATTTACTAACCTCCCTTTCGTCCACCAAAGCAACTAGCAGTAGGTTTAAGACCCTTCAAAAATATTTTTAGAGAGGTTTAATTCCTCCCCTACCCTATTGTCCATTCTAAACAACTATCTTGTTTCTTTTCCTGAAAAAAAATTCATTCCCCACATGATGTACAACTTAGGGTGGAGCGAGACAATTGTTGTCACAATAATAACATAATCATTTCTCCCTCCTCTCTTGCATTTAGGCAGTGCTTGTTTTCTGAACTGGAATTTTATTTTTTGCCTGAAATTTAGGATTCCATTGAAAACCTAAATTATGCATTTATTACTTCTCCCACCGTCTTCCCCAAAGGGTCTCATATATTCTCTACTACTCTAATACATATTCCTCAAAGATATAATCTTATCTCATCTTTCACCCCACTCGGCACTTACGAAACAACTTAAATTGTTTCTCTCTGATAACCCCCTCAACCTATTACTATTAGATAATAGATATGCTCTCCAATTATGACTTCAAAGCTAAAACTGTCGATACTTGTCCAAGTCAAGTAAGAGCCTCCATTTGATCATCATAGACTGACGATCTAAATCTAATCTGAAATGAGGCCATTAAAACCCTTTGATGCATAGGAGTTTAATCAAACTTTAAATCTTCGTTTGCTTCGGCATAAAATGTTTTCCACTGAAAATATTTCATGGCATTTGTGCGTTTGAAAAATTACAAATGTTTTTTATATATATTTTCATTCAATCATATTAAACTATAAAAATCAATTTTTATTTACGACATAAAAGTATTAATATATATAAAAAACAACTAATAATTTGTGTTCGGACAATGATTTAGCAGACACCGGGTGGTCTAGTGATTGTTCGGCGCGGGCTGACGGTAGCCTAGTGGTGGTTTGATAGTGGTCCGGGAGTGGCTCATTGGTAGTCCAACGTTGTCCGTCAGTGGCTCGGTAGGTCTAATGGTTTGAAAATTAGAAACTCAAATTTAAAAAATAATTTAAGAAATTTAAAAATTGAAATCATTTTCCGAAACTAAAGAAGATTTGTTGGTCAAACAGACTATTGTTGATATGACTATTATTTTTTGTCGCACCAAACATCAAAATATACGAAAAACATTTTTCAGAAACTATTTTACGCCGAAACAATCATAGCCCTTAAGAATTGATTTACCTGGTCCATTAGGATATCACCGTCAAATCCAAAGGAAATCTAATTTGATTGCCTTAGGTTGAATTCTTGCATTCTGTCCACATGAATTTTCTGCATCATCTTCCTGGATGTGTCAATTTCTACCGTGAACATTAAACAATGCCCTATAATACTAACCACGGCCACGGCCACCATTTGCCACCGTTGGTTCAGGTGTTAGACCCATAACGCTTGATAGGTGATATTATGATTACAAGCACTACGTAATGGTCTTGTGTTCCCGTGTAAGCACGTAATAAGGAGGGATGAAGACTCTTAATTTTGTTGGTCGATAATGGGAGGATCCTTCCCTTACCTTACTATAGTCTCCTCTAATCCTGGTACAAATCGCATGTTCAAACTCATTTTAAGTCTACACAAATATACTAGTCCCGATTCTCCATTAAAAAACCAAGAGAAACTACTTTTAAAGAAAATAGCCTTTCATTATCCAGTTATTGGCAAATGTATTAGAAAACTTATAATTACCCACCCATGACACAGCCAAGAAGACTACATACTATAAAGAGAAATCCCAGACATGAGGCACAAAGTACAACCCAAAACCCACGGCTGATCTCACTGATTAAAGTCGCAAGTTACATACATTATATAGGCTTATTGCATTACTCCGCCGAAACCGATTCCATTGTCTGGACTGGTGGAGCTGTGACTACGGCCAACTTCAGATCAGGGTGTCTGATATCACCAGACCTTTCACGGATTTCCCGGTACTCTTGACAAATTGCACACAAATGGCAGAAAAAATGAGTAACAAAGTCCCCGCATGGTGCTTCCTTCAGAAGAAGACATGAAAAAGAAATGGTAAGCCAGAGCATGATCATCGCCACAAATTGCATTTACAGTGACATTGCAAAAGTGGCCATTAAGAGTAATCTAACTTGTAATCGCTATGCAATATTTATGCCAATTCACTGTGGGTAGTGAATGCTGCTCAAAATTACTAACCGCCGATGCCACTCAGTGCTACAATTTGCAGCTGTCGCTCAATAGTCTCAATGTAACCAAGCAATACGCTTCATTGTTAGAAAGAATCACAACTCCAAAAGCCAGACAAATTTGCAAACACTTTCTTCAGAATCAAAGGATACTCCCTATCTCCTCATTTCTCATTGATATATATAAGGATAACAAAACTTGACTAGTCAAAGACTTACAGTAAATGCTAGACCACTTCCAAAACAAATACACTAACTAGATGTTCTAAAGACAATTCTCAAGACAACTTACTAAGCAACGTTAACACTAGACTCACTCCCTATTCCACAACTCACTAAACAGCTACCATTTTCAAGACAAAACTTAAATAAGCAACACTAATACCAAAAAGAACAAATGACAATCAATTTCAAGACGCTGCAATTTCAACTTAATTAAGGACCTGGTAGCCACACATTTAGTATTCATTCTACTGCATCATTATCCAACATTCATTCTACTGCATCATTATCCAATTTTCAACTTATGTGTACCCCAAAAGTAAGTTCATGTACAAACACCCCAACAGAAAACCAATCCTCATAAGCATGGCCAAAGAACTTGAGAGCAACCATCACTTGATAGCTCTTGGCTTCAACAACAAAAAGACTAGCAAAATTGAAATGTTCTTATCATCTAAACATGACCGACACAGACAAATCATCCAGAATTTCCTCATCATAGATAGGAGGCCTAGCAATTTCTGGTATGGTTTCCGATGAAGAGAATAGCCACACTTAAGTTTTGTTCCATGTCTTCACATTTCAAGGTTATGGAAGACATGATATTCATTTTCAGGCACACACACTCTTCAACATTTTCGCCAAAAAACCCTCTAGAAAAATTGAAATTGCAAACTTCTTTGTTGGAAAATAGACAGACAGAGCTTCTTTGGCAGGTAGCTGTGTAACTTAGCACAAGTATCACTGGATTCAAACAGCAGTACTCTGACCAAAGTATGATGCAGATCAAGGGATCAAATTTCCATTTTCAAATGCTACCCACATAATCAAAGAAATCTTGAAGTTCTGGGGGCTGGGGTGGGGGGGCGGGGCGGTGGGTTTGCCATTTTTTCATAAAAAGACCCATTCACAAATTAATCAAAACCTTAAGTAGCTTTGAACTCTAGCCAGTAAAGAAAAAATTAGCTTGTAACAATGGAAATCAAAAGTCTAAATGCTTAATCATTGACAAGAAAATATCTGCTGCAAAGATGCTAAAGCTATACCTGTAAATTGTACTTTGATCGTAGGGTCCTACGGTAGCCACAAGCGTAAAATGCAATAAAGCATCCGGGTAATTCCAACAAGACGCCATTAGTCAACAAGCAACAGAGAGAATTGAAAAGAGCCCACAAAACAAAATGGGTCATGCATGATCCTATCAGAGTTCCAGAACCAAGCAATTCTGCATTTTTTCCAAAAAGCAAGCAAGGACAAGAAAGACCTACACAACCTGTACCATATAAATAACTAGTCAGCTTATAATCTCAAATCATTGATTACAGACCTAAAGGACAAATAACGTTTCCCATTTATATAATATTAAAATGATATCCACTCACTGACTATAATTAAATACTTAAACTTATACCTACGCTTAACTTACTACAATAGTATTCGTATGTCAATCAGAGAAGTCATGTCACAGACACTCCACCTTAATCCCCAAAACAAAGAAGTATGCTTTTCTGATTTCAAACATGAGAAGAACAAAGAAGAATTAACTGTTTTAATCATGTTATATACCATTGAAGCAGACTTCCCATTGTTACCTTTCTTGTTTACAAAAACATCAAACGTTTTATACTATGTTCCACATTTCTTCTATCTTGGCTTTTATTTTATTTGACCTCTAAAAATCACATCAAAATGAAATATTTCATCATTGAATTTCTCCTAATATTCCACTTCCCAACCCTGTTCTCTCTTTCGGATAAACATGTATATGAGTGCACTAAAAAAGAATTGAACAAGGATAAGATTTCCTTGACAAAAGATGAGGATGATGTGTCTGTTGGGGATTAGACCAACAAAAGCTACATTTATCGTTTGAGAATTGATCAGAAATTACAATAGAAAGGAGACCTCAGCAGTGGCCAGATTGTAAAAGAGTGGTTACTACATGTTAGGCCCAGTCTAACTTCTGCGTCATGGGGCATGGAACTGCTCCGTGGGCATGGGGCAAAAACCAAGGGAGATCAGCAAAATAATTAAGTCTCTTGTACCATGGTATATTCCAACCAAAATTGAAACTTGTTTAATGATGATTTTCCAATTCTTGAATTGTTTCATTCGGGTTCCAATTGATGGACCCATAGTTTGACAAAACACAGAAAATGAAATTATTCGCACTTTACAAGAATAATGGATTTAAAAGGAATGTATGATAAAGAACGAATGCCAGGACCTATATCAAATTAAAACTCAAACCACAGTTCATTTCCGCATAACCACTAGTTTCTATGTAAAGAAAAAAGTTGCGCAATTTAAAAACCCAAAAGAGGACTTCCGGGGCGGCTGAACCATCCCCGCAGCCCTAGGGGGGTAGTTCGGCCACGCCTAAGATCCCTAAGGCGGTGGCCAAATGAGGATTACCATCTTGAATGGCAGCTCTAAGCAGAATCCCAGTTTGATTCAGCTGAACTTTTTTTCTTTTTCTCCCGTCATACATGATCTTTTTCTCCAAGATATGTACAACTCTCCAAGATATGCACAATCCAAGTATAAAGAAAGTATACAAGAAAGACACCAATCAAGAAAAAATAAATAAAAGATCAAGAAAATCAAGAACACCAGAAATATTGAAACAATTATAGGCAGCTGTCCAATGTAAGGGTTTTGAAGAAAACTGTCTTGAATTCCGTCACCGTCTCTCACAATCTTCAAAACTCCAATTATTGCGTTCTGTCCAACCACACCAAAAAAAAAAAAAAAACTTCTACACTGCTTATGTATGACGTCTCCCAAATTGCCCTCTACAACAAGCCAGGGTCTACCACTCGTCGAGGCATGACCCACTCTATACCAAAAAGACCGGAAATAGAGTTTCATAAGGCACTAGCTATCTTGCTTTGGAACAAAAGATGATCAACGGTTTCCTCACTCTTCTTACACATGCAACACCAATCTCCTACAATGATATGCCGCTTCCTTAAATCATTCATTGCAAGGATCTTCCCTAAAGTGGCTGTCAAAGCAAAGAAAGCCACTCAAATGAGCTTTATTCCACCAAATACTGTAAGGGAAAGAAGTGCAATCATGAGGAAGTAAAGCATTATAGAATGATCTAACTTTACACATCCTTCTCTTGGAAGGGGCCCAACAAAGCTTGTCTTCACTACAAATGATAATCTAAGCACACTCCTAGCCCAAGTTGAACAGCAGAAAAGATTTCTTCAGTATTATACTAGAAGATTAGTGTTTTTGTCACACCTTAACACTATGTCCCCATTACCAAATTGTTCTTTCTTACAACAACTACCGCATATTCGATGTTTCTCCAACTTTTAAAGAAAACAATTGAAGTTCATATAAATTAGTAGCAGAACAACCAAGCATGTTCTAAACATCCCAATTGTAACACAAATTTATATCAATCACTCACAAAAGATAGAAACATCTTTTGGTGACCTAAATCTACAACTTGACCACACACCTCTCATCTACTGACTTTGACTCTAAAAAGCGCATTTATTTTAGCTTTTACGTTGCTAAGTAATGGTAGGAATTTGGATTCTTATCATATATTTAATACATTCGTAGAAAAAGAATTCAGCCAAGTTTCACAGAACATAAACCCCGTACATTAATTGTCATATTCAAGAGGCACCTTCATAATTTTGCTTCTGATAAATCAAGGTCACAAGGCAGAAAGTAGCGTACAGCTCTGCATATCATCGAAACAAGCACAGATTCCAGAAGACCATTGTGTCGGTCCATCACTGCTGTGACCACGCATAGGGATGTCTTCAGTGCATGGAACAATCTCCACAGCTGCATCTGACTGTCCCAAAGGAACATATGGGGGTGGCACATAAGTGCTGTGGCTTTTCATCCTTATCTAATACACACTCTGTCTCTATTCTGCGTAAGAGTGTGAAAAGGAAATGATTTAGAAAACACAAATGTTTCAACGCTCACCTTTAAGAAAAGAAAGAAAAAAAAAGAAGTGAATTTATTAAAAAAAAAAAAATTCTTGTAATCCTAAATTTGGAGTAGAACAATAAATCATTGCCACTAACCCAGGAAAAAGGCAAGAGGGATTTTAAATTAAA